>NC_084767.1:8238461-8540577 GCF_028858725.1 Colius striatus
CCTCAGGCTACAGTCAGATATAATTAACACCCTTTGACAGTCTCAGAAGGGAGTACAAAGACCATCTGAGCTGAGGAGGTTGAAAAATTCTGTTTCCGTTGCAGCTGAGATCTTCAAGGCTGAGACACTTCGCTGAGAGACGTATGGAGAAGTCAGCGTTGCTCCTGTCTGAGCTTTAGCTCTTCTGCTGCTAATCTGGATATTGAGGGCTGTGACTGCAGAACCTTTCAGTAGTCTAAAAAGACCCCTATTCCTAATGTTAAATGAAGTGTTAGAAGAAAACAAATGTGGCATATACATTTCAAACACATTAGAATTGTTACAGTTCTGATTTAAATTAGTTTTGATTCTCTTAAAAGAAAAATGACTAAAGAAAATGGAATCAGGACAGCTTGACAGCATGAAATCTTTCTGGCATTGGTGGAGCAGTCTCTTTTCCACTTCTCCAAGTTCTCATTGTTTGTTACAGATTCGTTACGGTAATATTACTTTTTCCAGAGTTATATTGTTATGATAAATGCATGCATATTTTCTTCAGCCCTGAATTCTTCAAGGAATCATTTCAAACTGGTATTTTTTGCAAATAAGCTATTATAACAACTTCAGAGAGAGAAAATAGTTTTAACTTTCAAAATGAGTTGGCTACTGAGATCAGTAACTGGAAATATCAAGTGTGGCACATGATTCTATGATAGTTACCCCAGGCTTTCAGGATCATGAGCAGACATGCAAGTGAGAAGGGCCCTGACTTATAAAGACACTGGAGTTCCTGATTGCTGTCAGCATTTCTGATTTCTGGTGATTATTTTAGGAATGAATTTATAGCTTTTGAAAATATTTTGCACTCAATTATTGAAAATAATCTGTAGCTATAACTTTGTAGTTTGATTTCCTCTAAATATTAAAGACTCTTGTGAGACATACAATCATTCTGAAATGCTCAGAAAACTGGAATAGTTTCTAGTAGCTGTTTCTCTCATAAAACAATTACCTACCTGCTAAAAATCACGTAAACTGTCCAGTTTTCAAAAGATTTCATGGAAGGTTGTCATAAATTACTTGCTAATTTTTCTCCTAAGGGTTTGGTTTTACTTCAGGCTGTGAGAATGAAATCAAATGGAAACAGAAATGTGAGACAGTGCTGTGAAGTGACAACTGTTGCTATAGTGTACAACACACACACATACTGCACGTGTTGTGTTTGCTGTCTATGAGTTTCCTGACTTTGGTTACATATTTCAGTTAGTTTCCTTAGTGCATTGGTCTGAGAAGTGGAAGCGTCCAGCTTCACACAGAGGGAACAATAGTTGTAAGTTGCAATATGCTTGAGTAACTTTCAAGTTACTTCTAGCTATCACATATACATTGCAGAGACATCCTCTGAACTCTTCTCTGCTCATTGCTAATGAAAATTACCAGAAGTACACCCGTGAATGTTAATAAAATACAGTATAGTGTTAAGAGCTAATCCAGTTAAATCTCCATTAGTCTGTAATTCTGACTATTTGTCATTCATGACAAAGCAGATTTTACCATCAAATCTCTTAAAATGCCTGAGGTTCATTTTAAACTCTTCCATCTCTCATAGCCTCAGAATAAGGAGGAAAAATGCTGGTAGTGTAGACTGAAATGAAAAGTATTTGTTTCTCTCTGCTTTTTCTGTACTGCGTGGCTCGCAAACTGCCGTGTACTTGGCACTAAATCCACATGAGAAAGTAGAGTTATATTGTGAAATGGCAGCAGTTACTGCAGCACGGTTTCAGGACAAACTCACAGCTGTCAGCTTTTGGATCAGTCAAGTGTGGAGTTAGTGCAGGGAAAATGTTTAGCCTCAAGGGGGAGAAAGCCAGCTGCCATGTCCATTAGCACCCTTTGTTGACCATCCAAGAACACCGGCGGCATCCAAGGCAGCTTTGTCCCAGCTCTCTTTGCTGTACGGAATTATTGGAAGATGCCCAGGATGTGGGCAGAGAATGACATGGGTAAAAATAAGTCAGAGGTGGAAATACATTTAGATTTTGGGGTATTGGTTATTTGGTTCTTTGAATATCCTCAAGAAGAGATTTACTTTGCACCTGTACTTTCAAAAAGAAAGGGATTAATGAAATGTGACAGAAGACAGTTATGCCCTTTGCCTTGCATGGTGAATACAGAAAAAACAGGTCCCTCAAAAGGATAATCAATGGAATGTGCTAATATTTGAGCCAGTACTTTCAAAATCCTCAATTAATTTTGGGGCTGAGGATATTGGGTGCTCAATCTGAGCACTCCAGCTGCACTTGAATTATCTGAGAGTGTAGATGCTTGGGATCTCCTAAAATGAGATCCCAGCTGTTTCTGGTTGATAAATCTAAAATTAGTAATCACTTTTGACTATTTTATTTTAAATTATAAATTAAGGTCTTTCATTCATTATTTGTATTACATCATGGCACTTGGGAGCCCAGTCACAAATCAAGACCCTGCATTATTCAGTACACAAAAAGAACAAAAGATTGTCCTTGTCCCAGATATCTTACAGGTTCACTATAAATCTGTGTATAAGAAATTAAGTAAAGGACACAAGGATGCTGAGATATGATCCATCAGCATCTCAACATAATCAGCAGCCTAAGCAGTGGCAACTTGATGCTTTGTTTGTGAAAATAATTTATTTTATTTCATTTTAAGAAGAGCCAAAAGTATAAGGGAAGATTGAAAAGAAAATGAAGCAGCAGTTCTTTTGGATTACCCATCCTGCTACACACTTCATATTCACTGAGTATATAATACTGCAGTTGGTACAGAAAGTTATTCATCTCCCTGCAACATATGTCTCTGTGTTAATATTTCAATATACTACCATTGATTCTTGTTCTGAAAGAATTAGTAGTTTTCTTGGTGTTTGTTGCTGTTTTTCCTGGAACTATAATCAACAGATAATGCATTTTAATTCTGTATAGATCATAGTTGCTGAATTAAATAACAACATATGATAAGGCAAAACAGATAAATTAGTATTGATGTCCAGATGAATATCGCTCAATGATAATTCCCACCTTTAAGAGCTGAGGAGTTAAGTTCTAGGTAGAAAAAGGTGCAGCTGACACCATGACAAAAACTCACACAATAATGTAATGCATTTGTATTTTATACTACTTACCTCATGTCAACTTCAGTGTGTTTATGTACAGACAGTTGTGTGTTTTCCTGTATTGTGTGGGTGGATTGAAATAGAACATACAGGGAATTATCTGAGTACTTTGTTCTCCTTTTGTGCGTGCATTGCTATTATTCCCTCACTAATTCTTATTGTAAGACTGAAGCATTGTATTTGAATCTGTGAGGGAAAAAAAAAAGTGCCTTTGTTTAAATAAACAATGTAGAGTCAGGAATTTGTTTGAGTCATTACAGAACAATGTATACACAAGGAAGAAAATCCTTAACAGGTGGCTTGAGTGTAGTTACATCAAGTCTTCCTAGCATTGCATGGTGCATCCACAGTAGGTAAAGATTATGTGTGTAGTTATTCATGGCAGAAGGAGAAATCATATTGATAATGCAGACCAAGAATTTTTGAAGAGTTGCTTTCGCTTTGCTGGAATAAAGGGGTGGTAAAAACCTACGACAGTACAGTTAACCTGTACAATCAACATTTCTGTTAACGTTTTTACTTTTTAATTCATTTTCATTTACGAGACTGAACCAAAATCCTGAATCTGATCATCATATTTGGATGAGACTAGGAAACAGATGTGAATTTTAGCATTCAGATATATCCTAGCCATCTGACTAGCTGTCTACTGGATATTTTTTATGGTCCTAATCACTTCCTCAACTACATGACATATTCTTGATCCAGGCCACCAACATTTTTCTCATCTTGGCATTAGGTGATAAAGAGTTATTCCTCTGTGTAGGTGCAATTGAAGAATTATCTTGACTGCTTATGGCTTTCCAAATCTAATGAGATGTTGATAGAAGGTTGTATAAATCCAGTAATAGCTGAGAATATCCCCCCGAAATATCCACATCAACATTGCAAAGGAAATGTTCTCATTTGGCCCCCAAAAGAGATTTTTCTAAATCTAGAAGTTTCTTGTAAAACTCTATTTAAAATATTATATTTACTTCAGACTTTCTTGTCTTCTATAGGACTCTCTAGCCCTGAAAACCTTTCTTATCCTCCTACACTCCATATTCAGCTTGTTCTTGATTACAGTTATTTTACCACTGTAAGAATTCTACTTCCAAAAATACATATGAAAGCTCCTATTTCTGTGCTATTCAGCAGAAAATAACCACAGCATGGAGGCCACAGAAAATTGTGGACCTTATTTCCAACCTACTTGAATGAAACAGTAAAGAACTAAGGCCACCAAACCATTTCCATCCATCTGAGTGTATATCTCCTCTGAAGACCTGATATTGAGATTTCTGTCTCTATTAAGCCCTTCCACTTGATTTATAAACACTGATCATCTTCACAATCCAAAACAATGTTCTGTCTGATTACTTAGGCAAAAGCAGACAATGTCTATCAGAATTACTTCCACTCAAGGGCTTGTCTGGTGTAGAAGGAGAGGGGAAGAAAAAAAGCAGTTCTGGCCTTGAATTCCTTGCTTTCACAAGCAAGATGGTCACAATCATTTTAAACTAATTCTTTTCTGGATTATCAAGGCTCTGTTTGCAGTCATGGGTAGTGAACCTTGATCCACTGTTAAAGTGTTCTTCTAGGACTGATTTGATCACTTCCTCAGAATTTCCAGAGAAGGTAGAAATCTTAGTTGTTTTCCTTTCATGGACAAGGGGGCAATGATTAGATACAATATTAAGTAGGTGTGTGTGTAGGTGTATTTGGTCTTCTCTTTAACTGGTGAGTCAAGGAGGGGTACTGTAACACAGTGTCTCAGTAGGGGTGAAAGGATATATTCCATATCCTTGATTTCCAGGGAGTGGTTATTACTAGCTCAGAATAATACAAGTTCTAATAATGGGAAAAGGTGTGAATAATTAGATTCTGCTTTAGTGATGCTTATTTTCAGTTAGATGACTGGACTGTTTAAATTTGGATACACTTTAGTGGAATTAGACTTTTATTAAGAACATCTTCACAATATATATTTAGCAAATGAATGGAGAATAAAACCACATGAAAATGTTGCCATACTTGTAATAATTTCTGCTTTTATAAAGTAAAGATACAGTAAGCAGGTATACTTTAGGGCAAACCTATCTCTTTTAAACATTTTACAATATTGACTTTTAGCAGCAATAAAATGAAAGTGGTATTTTTCCCTAAGGAGTTTAATTTGTGGCAATTTCATAGTAATGGATGAAACTTTACCCTCGACATATACCTTAAGCATCACTGAAGCCTGTTTTAAGAGTACAAACTTGATTTGTGATATTTACATCTCTTAATATGTAAGGAAAAATTGTGCAAAGGTAATTTGATTTTCCTCATTGCAACATTTTGAAATGTTCACAGTCACCTCTGGAGCACGCTAAAGACTTCTGCTTATTTACCAACATTTCTGGAAAATTAATATACTCACCAGCCTTATTCCAGTTCAGCAACACTTCCCCAGCCATCACAGTCCTTTTGCAACATATTCACTGCTTTCTGTTTCATAAGTTAACATAGGAGCAATGACAATGCAGAGAGAATGATAAATGAAACTTTCTCCACACTCCACTCTTCTGGATGCTTTGTTCATCATTTTGATGGAGTTAGATCAGTGAGTTTATGCCAGAAAGGTCATGTAATCTGATTTCTAGATCTATGTAGAGACAGGTCTTTGTCTAATTACCCCCATGTAAGAGGGATAATTTATTTTTATGAATAGTGTATTTTGGAAATCCATTCAGTCTGGATTTAAAAATGTTAGGAAATGAGAATGTACAAATTCACTTGGTAGTTCTTTCCAATGATCAATTAGGGTCAATGTAACATGCCATTGAATTAGAAAAAAGAAAAAAATAGATTCTGACTTTAATAGGAAAAATCTCAGCTTCATAAATTATATATATTGTATGGTGTTTATTTTTCCTTTCATTTATGAGTTGGTGGAAATTTGGTGATAAACTGAACAGGAATTGGAAGAGATTCTAACAGTTCAAGTATTTAAAGAATACAGAAATCCTTTCATTGTTTACTATCTAAATGTCATTAGAATAAGGTGGCTGTGGACTTCTTTCTTTTTGTGTTATTTCTGAATTTAGAGTTTGAGGGTTTTTAATTTTTGTTCTCTATGATATGAGTGATGGAACAAAGCAGGATGTTTGTCTATTTTTTTTTTTCCAACTGTATAGATATGTTTTCAATACAAAGATGCACACATATATCAACACAAGATTTCTGCAGAGCAGAGTCTTTTGAGATTTCAAAACTTAAGTGGGGTGCAATGCTTAGATTTTGAGCTAAATCTTTGCACAGGATGAATTTCACCACCAGGGATGCGAAACTGCAGTTGGAACCCTGGTGTACATATAGGAGTGTTTATTAAATAAAATAAAAAAACCTTTATTGTGTCATTCATGATTTGAAAAAGACAATAAATCCCAGAGTGTCAGAAGAGTTTATTGCCTCAAATTTGATGATGCTTTCCTTAGAGACTGATAATTTTTTCATTTGAATGAAAAATATCGTGTATTCCCTCAATTCAGAACTTGTGAGCCCAAGCAATTTTGTGGATTTTCTTCATCTTCTCATCTTTTAATAATTTCCTTGCTGCTGTAGAGAAGATGGTAATATAATGGGCAAAATATTATGGGGAAAGCACATAAAATTTCAAATGGTGATAGAAAACCCCTGAGGAAAAATATTTCCATCACAAAGTGTTCCCTTTTCAAGGGATCTTTGAAGTCTGTCATAGGACTCCACATTCAAAAATCTTCCTGCTTTGTTTCTTTTTTAAATTAATCATTTGAACATTTTTGGAGGCTTCAAATGTTTATTGGGTGATTATTAAGGCACCGAAGTACTGAAGAAGACTCATGAGGCCACATATTCACCCTCATAGCCTTTTTCATTTTATTTTGACAAACCATCAATTGGAATTTTTAATTCAAACTATTCTCAAATGTTACAGCACTTTTATACATTATATTATCAAAGTATTGAGTCCTTTGATAAGGGTAATTAAAGATGCCAAGTTTGTTTCCATAGCCCTAAGTCTGCAATTGCTTAGTCTCTCATTATGTTACATGACTTACTTCAGCTCCATCTATTTATTTACAGCAAAGCCATTGGCAATGCACCAGTTCTAAATGGTGGCATATTTGTCATCAGTGTTTACGATAACATATTATTTTTGACTTCGTAATGAAACAACAGACATTAGAAAGTGCAATCACAGAGAAATTAATATTAGTTTTACATTGATTATTGATGAGAGTTGTCTGGATAGTGCAAAGAGTTTTATTTATGCCTTTTGTTTGGGAATACAGAAGAATTAAGAAAGTCATCCCTGTTTCTCAGGGAAGATATTTTTGTGGGATAGATGAGATAATATATATTTTTTTTAATTAAATATATTTTAAATGTAGGTTTTGCAAGGTTTTACAATCCCGTATATGCCTCATGGTGAGCATCATAACCTTCATCTCTTAACAGAATGTGATAATATTAATCCAAAGAAATTCTGGCTTTTGCATAGTCTCCACTATTGAAACTGGAAACTACTGCAACTTGCAGCCATCCTACAGACACCTTCTGCACCTAATATGAACATTTGACTGTGGTAGAAAAATCACATTGCAAATATTCTTCACCACTGGTAATAACAGTATCTCTCCATTTGGAAAAAAATCACGCTTTGAATTAGAACTCAAATGTTATGCTAGTGGCATCATTTTCACTGTCCTTAAGTTGGCACTGAGGTGGTTTTCTTCTTTTCTATCAAGGGAACGAAGAGGAGATCTCTATTCATAAATTGATTTGATAGTAGAATATCTGCTTTGCCACACATGCAGTAGCTGGTTCTTTCTATTCTCTTTGTGTGAGAATGCTGGAATTTCCTAATGTTGAGCCCTTGATTTTGTCATTGGAATTCATCCTGGCAGAAATTTCAATTCACAGAGCAAGGTCTTCTTTATTTTCGATTTATGTAAAAAGAAGTGAACAATTGGAAGTGTTTTAATAAAGGCAGTGGTAATAGTTCAGGAATAAGGTTTAGACAGAACGTCTGTGCCAGGGAGTACATTAGTCAAAAATAAAAGCATGTGAATGGCATACTACTGACATGAGCTGATTATGATAATGCCTTGGTACAAATTTTTGAAAATCAGATACTGTAAAAATATACCATTAACTTTATGTTAATAAAATATTTTGCTTGATGCCTTTTAAATTATTCATTTGAAGTAGTCTAAAAATATAAAAGAACTCTTATTATCATTCAATTTACATGATTACTTTAACTTCACTTTTTTTCGTTTAACATAAACAGAGTATAAAATTCCCATCAAGCTTTGGGATATTTAAAATGTATAATTTTTATGCAAAAATTGGAGCCTGTTAGGATGTTAAGGTTGTCATTAGTATAAACATAACTTCAATTTCTGATTTGAAAGTATTTTACACATAGAAATTACTGCGTTTGCTGATTTGACTCATTATTTCTGCTTTGATTATTCATGTGCTCGTTTGAAAAACACAGTTTTAAAGCATAAAACCTAAAAAGCTCTATAAATTGACTTTAAATGTTATTATGAGCATTTATTGTAAGTAATGCAAGAATCGAGGTAGCCATGGAAGGAGACATGTGGCTTATTAAATGTGAGAGTTCTTATTTTTTGAAGTAAGCAGAGCTCTGTATGAACAGTGGTATTATTCCAAGTGAGTATGGACCTTTAGGACTCCCCAAGGCAATTAAAGTGAAGCTGGTATCTTTTCCTGAGATGGAAGCCTTGATTGGCCCTTGCAGAAAGGCTGAGCGACCTCTCTGTGTTATTTGGCGAAGGAGTTACCTGATCCTCTGCTGTCTCTCTTCATGCAAGATGACAAATTCATGCAACTTTCTGACCTTTATGGTCACTGCGGTTTCCCTGAAGTAGTGGCAACTTCTGGAGCCTCAGATGACTTTTTTCTTTGTTTTCTTTTATCTATTTCTATTTGACTGTAAGTTCTGTTTTCTCTGACTGTAAAGGCCATTTTACAAGCGCAGACGTCATCAGATTTTTGTGCCTGACTGCGTTCATGAACAATCACTCACTTTAATACCACGGCTCACCTGAAGTCTCCACCTGTCCCACATTTAGAGGTATACCTGAAGTGAGCCACCCTGACTCAACAAGCTGATACCCAGTGCCACAAGCACCCCGTGTCATTTGAACCCAAAACTGTTGAAAAAAGATGGTGGTTGCAAAAGTCAGCTCTCAGCTTTTAACTTTATGATAATGAACCTAATTTTATTTGAGACTTCCTACAGAGACCTGTGTGCACAAAGGACTGCAAGACTGATGAGATAAACCTTGGCAACTGGAATAAGGCCACAAAATGAATAAGCCAGCTTTTCAGTCATTCACAAGGGATATAGTCTGAAATCAAGTCAGCCCTGGATTGCCATCCACCAGCATATGCAGGGGATTCTCACAGCTGCTGTGCTCAAGCCTTGTTTATTGTAGGAGGTCACAGAAAATAGATGGTTTCATTTCCCATTTCTAAGAGTCATCTCCATTTTCTGTGCTGTAGACTTAATCCATACCAAAGCCACTCTGGCTGAGAAACACTGGACAATGTTATTTCGCTCTGATTAGCAGTTTTTTTCCCAAATGATTGTTTAATCTCCATATCTAGGTTAATTTGAAATACCAACTGAGAACACAAAGACTTCCAAGAGGAAAGGAAATATATTGCACTGCTTTACTATAAAATTGAGCTTGACAAACTGCAGGCATTTGAGTGTGGTGTTTACTGTTAAGAGGTATTTTCTATGGCTCATACCTTTTGCATGAGTGTCACACTGTCTCTTTCTGCAAATACTGTGAAAACTGAGGAAGGGTAATATGATGGAAGTTTTGCAGGTAGTCATAAGTCTGATTTTAGGAATTCAACAGATGTTCCCAAGGTAGGCAGCTTGTGTCATTGGCTGTCTTGTGTAGTCAGGGGCAGGAGAGGAAGAGGATTTTTTAAGCAATTCAAGGTAGCCTAAGAAAAGTAATTTCTAAGGGAAGGATCTGCTGTACAGGAGATCCAATGGTTAATTTGGGTATTTCTGCTATATATAAGATTAGGTAAAGTAAATATTGATCTCTCCCCTTATTGCAATTTAGCCATGAAGCACAATTAAAACAGATGGGTTTTGACATGTCTTTGACTGATGTCCTTAGAGGTTTATTAATGAAACAGAACTTCTTTTGCTTGACAAAAAATACTTAAACCCCAAAGATTTCATGACCATGGATGCTGTAATGTAATAATCCATGTCTTTAAAGCTTTTATTATCTTCAGGAACTTAGAGAGTACAGAACAAAGCCAATAAGCATTGCAGATTATCCAGTATATTTTCTGTGTAATTATATCATTGTGTTTCTCTGTTTAAGTTGGTAAATGGCTGCTGGGTTTGATTACAGTCTGTACCTCAAAGGTGGCAGCTACTACAACACAACTTCATTTAGAACTGCAAGATATAGAGAAAGTTTTTTCCCTAACTTATAAATACAGAAATGCTATAATATTGACATTGTTTTTTTTCCTATATACCATCATACAGGCATCCAAGTGAGGAACTGTCAAGCAAATGACTGTCAGATTAGGTTTTTTTCATTTCCCCAGACTGTGTAGCCCAAACTGCAGAATGTAAAAGCAGTCATCATTGGCCTTCTAGCAAACAAATGTATTGTATTACATAGAAATATCACTAAAACCTGTTATCTGATTGCATTTTTGAAAATTTAACATAACCAAAGCATTGGGGGTTTGAAAAGAATTGATAGAAGTATAAGAGTTAATTTTTTTCACTAGTTGGCAGTTTGACAGAGCTATGTTTTTGTCTTTCTTGTGATCCAGAACTTTATACACATTGTGGACATTAGTGTGTCAGAGCAGCCAGAAGGCAAAGTATGTTTGGTACCTGGGGTAGTAATTACTCATAAGAAGTTAAAGATAGAGAAAATATAGCCTAGAATCATTTTCAGATAATAATTCCTAACAGAAGGGTTAAAAACAAGTTTGTGTGATATATGAGGCTTTGAAAGTAATAAAATCTGTTGGGGATGTTTCCTTTCTTTAAACTGGTAAGCCATCTTATGGAATGCAATGTCAGGTCATGTCAAACAAATAGATGATGTGACACAATAACCATCAGTGTAATCCAGAGTGTTTTTCTGAGTTTTGGTTAACCTCATTATAAGTAGTGATGTAGAGAAAGAAAACCTCCATTATTCAGTCCTTTATATAGAATTGGATTAAGTTTTTTGTTTAATGAAATTCAGATAGACCTATCATCTGCTTCCATAATTGTAGAAATTCCTTGAAATGTGATTGCAACCATAAAATCAACTTAGAAATGATTGATTAGTAAATATGTGACAGTTGTCTGTTGAATCAGCTGAAGAGAAGTACTATGACCTACCAGATATGCATCAATATAGCTCTTCTTTCTCACAGAATAACATACCTCCCTTCAAAACACACCCTTTAGAAAGAGATAGGGACTACATCTGTTTTGCCTCCTAATTTCATCTATACTCTTCTTTTACAAATGTCAGGTTTTGGTGATAAGTGTACCATAAGGCTCTTCCTTCTGAATGCTCTGGTATCTGTTGTTGAGACAGTGTGTGTCATTGGAATCCCCTGAGTTGCTCGTGTTATTAAATGAACCAAAGTGAGAATTTGCCTAAATGATTTAACTTTTCTGCAGAGCTAATTTTGATAGTTATTCAGGACAGATACTGCCTGTGGAGTCAAAAATGTGATTCATGGGTTAATGGTAAACCTGTCCTCTCCCAGGAGCTGGAGTTGAACATTTTTGGGACGTTACTCCTTCCTCACCAAAAATCAGGGAAGCTTGTGAGGCTTTCACAATCCTGACTCTTCCAAGCTGGTTATTCCCTGGGATACCAGTTTGAACCCATCAGCAATTCTACAAAAAATTGTACAACATTGGAAAAATATAAAAAATGTTCAGCAAAGGAACTGCATACCTATTTCCACATTCCATTTTTATCTCACTTTGTACAAATGTCTTAGCTGAAAGTACAAAATGCTATATTTGGCACTTGTGCACTTACTGCACTGTCTCGTACAATATGTAACCTTACCAGCTGGAGTCAAATCAAGAAGTTACGCAACAGAAGTGGTTTTACCTTGTGCATTAGTTTCTAGCTTAGGGATTTTTTTAAAGTTCGGTTTAGTTTCCCTTTAAACTTTGCTTTCTTTGTTATTTGTCTCCTTTTCTTTTGGTCAGCTCTCACAAGACTCATACGCCAAGGTGTGAAATGTTCTGGATTGTTTTGCAGCAGCATTTGTCTCTCTGGGAGGAATCAGAGTTTGTTTCACTGGCAACTATGAAATCACCGCTGGGTCTGTCATGTGGTTAAAGCTGCAGATGGTTTGCATGAGTTGCTTGTTTCAACTGCATGAAATGTCCCTCTGGATTCTGCTGTGATTCTGAGGAATATATGCACTATCAGTCACATGAAAACAAAATCATGTTTTAGTTTTCTGTGACATTAATCCTCGCTAGCCATAAGTTTAGTTGTACAGTGCAGCAGCTTCTTCAGGTGAGAGAAAGAAGGCACACCGGTGGAATGCAGTAGTAAGCTGTAACGAACCTTTCACAGGCATCATACAGCCTGGTTTAACCTCAGGAGATACCATTGCTGATAGTCAGGGATGGATAGGAAAGAAAATCCTCACATAGAAGTTTAGTCAAGTATCATAACAGAAAAAAACCTTCTTCTTTTCCCTCAATGGATTGTCAACACAAAAATGTTTCAAATAATGAACAGTTCTCACCTTTACAGTATTTTTTAAAAGATACATTTTCTTTTCCAGGAGAATGTGTATCAAATAGAGACTCTGGTGGTGAAGCTACTTTTTCTCAACAATGAAACATTTTTATATGCAGCCATGCTTGATGTGAAAGCCACAGGCAATGCTGCAGCTTGTTGATGGTTTGTCACTCATCTAGTTTCCCTGGCACAATTTATGTATATGCAAATACAAATTCTTGTCATGCCGCTAGATATTTTAAATGTCAAAAAACTCTGGTTACCCTGTACAAGAGTAAAGGCTTACAATACTTGCATGCATGTCTTGGTTCAGAAAAAGATCACAGATCAGCTGAAATTATAGCAATATTTCACATCTTAAATACTGAATACATCAAGGAGGAGAGGTTATTGTCTTTATGAGTTTAAGGCTCAGGAAAACTGTTCAGTTATCACATCTGAAGTGTCATTTCTAATTACTGGTAACCTAAGATGACAGAACATTGTGATTAGAGACAAGAGGGTGACGTTTTCAGTAAGTTTGTTCATCATTTAGATACTGAAAGAAATGGTCACACTTTCAAATATTCTCTTGATGTGAGATATTGACCACTTCAGAATGTCTGCCTAGAAATGGCAAGAGGGGAATGCCTGAGTGCTCGATCCTTCTTAAAATCTCCCCTCAACTCTCTTACCAAACTTTAAAAATTCCAAAGCATCAAATTTCGTTACTCATATTGTCTAGATTTTTAAAACAAAAAACACTGCTGAAAAATATTTTTGATTCCAGAGATTGACACTGTAATTGTATATTGGAATGCCATTAAAATTGGATGTTTAATTTGATGAGACATGCATAGATGGTCTAAACATTAGGACAGGAGACTATACTAATCAGCCTCTAGGTAGATAAAGTGTTAAAGAAAGTGCAGACATATCTGAAGTGAACAGGACTTTGATATGTCAATTTCAAGTTATAGAGGAGATGCAGAAGTCTACTAAAGGGTTGTTTTCATTAAAAAGCAGCAGCTTTGGGGTGAAAAACTGGAAGCTAACATTATTATAACAGCTGGCTTTCCTATCTTAAAAAAATTACTTTTGCCTTGTGGCATAACACCCAAATTGTAAGACAGAGTCGCATTTGCTCTTCAGATTCTCACGTAAGATGAGTTGTCTGTATCAAAAGGCAAACCACAGTCAGTTGTCAAACTTCTGTGATGTTCTAGTGAGAGGATATGAAACCACAGGTTGTATGAAATTACAAGAAATGGATTTTGCATCTTCTTTATTTCCTCTTTCTCTACTTGAAAGCCCAAGTTACAAACTCAACAGAAAAAGAGAACCTCTGCATTTTCTTGTTAAGTAAAAGTTCTGACTTGAACTCTTTAGTTTGTGAAAGGGGTGTGGGGTGTGGAAGTCACTTTAAATTGTTAAGCTTTGTCTTCCTGGGGAGTAACTATATGTAAAGGCAGAGCTGGGATATTGGCTTGCTGAGTGTCACGCCACCTGCTCTCCCTGTAAGTGACCTTGGGATTGTAACAGCCACACAGCAGTAGTCTTGACTCTTCAAGTCTGAAACTGTTTGCCGGTGGCAGCTTTATTTTTTTTGTGTGGAAATTGCTCAGTTCTGACATTTATAGCATGATGGTTGCTCTGCTCAGATCTCTTTCTGATCTGTTGGTCTGTCCTTTCTTTTCTACTGACAAAGTATTCTGCACTCATTTATAAATCCTTGAAATTAGTAGAAATCATCACCATAACATTTTGGTATACATTGGATGCTCACAAATTGCCAAAATACTGTGATTTCATTAGGAAAAAAATGTAACCCAAGCTTCAATTTTAGCAGTGTTCATCAGAAAGTAGAAGTATCTTGAATACAGGCTCCCAATCCAGGCGCATATTCTGAATTTTTTTTTTCCACTTTCATTAGTGAAATTGGAAAAGTAGTCAAATTTGGGAAGGGAATCTCTTGTGCATTGCCGGGAATACAGTTTTTGATTACATCCCATACTTTTCTGGATGTGCAATAAGAAAGGCTGATACTATCCCACATTAGCTGTGTTCAGCTGTTAAGTGTCTCCCTGTTCTGTATTACCACTAAGCTCAGCACAGATAGGTCTGTCCTGAAAAAGACTCCCTGTATTTGCCTCTTTTGCATGAGACAGAAATGTAGAAAAGCAGATCATGTAGAAATTAAAGCAGCAATTTGTATGTCTGAAATAGTTACACTGTTAAATATAACAGTAAACCCAGAATAATTAATTAATTGATTAATAATTTCTTGCAGAAGTGTCAAATGCAGATCAAGTTGTCAGTGGCTACACTTTTCTAATTGATGAGCTTGAAATGTTCAGTGGCAACTTGACGTTATTTTGGGGGCTATAGTCCATATCTCAGTTGATACATGCCTATATTACTCATCATAATGACATATATATTTTCATATTTGCCAAGAATTGAAAAAGAATAGTGCACCAGAGCAAGAGAATAATTTCCATTCTAACTCACATACTATATCCTTTCATTTCATTTGGAAAAGTGAAAATTCTCACTCATAAGAGACCAGGCTGGTGGGACTTAAAGAATCTGTGCTGATCATGGTGACAACATACAGTGCAATATACCGGAACATATTTTGCCAAAAGCTTCACTACCAAAGAGAGATTGCTTCATTTATGAAGTTGCAGACCTAACACACTACTAATGTTCTCTTAAGAGAAGACAATCTGTTTGAAATACTGCATGGGTTTCTTCAAACAACGTGTGGAGTTAAGATGGTAGGGGAAAAGATAAGTTTTGCAGAAACTATTTACTTATTAACCAAGGCATGTAGCCTGCCTCGTGTACTCTGGAAATGGATCAGACACACTGGCAAAATATCAGGGATCATATAGAAGTTTAATATGATTTGCTATTTTTATGTAGGATTGTGTCTCAACTATTGAGAAGGAGTCACTGATTGCTGCCATAAAGGAAAAGAACAGCCACTCCCCGTGAAGCACAAATTAACAGTAATGTGCAGAAAATATTGGAGTAAGAATAACAGAAAAGCACGACTGCATGAATAAAAACTTTTTATTGCTCTTTAAATAACACTTTTAGAGCAATTTGGAACTGACTTAGTGTATTGACAAATGTTTCCTGGAAACAGTCAAAATTTTCAAGGTTTTTATGATGTTGTTAAACACGTCCCTAATTTAAAGATAGAAGGTATATATGAAGGGAAGGATATTTCAAGAATTTATGTACAGAAAAAGAGTAAAAATAGAAAACTAGTACTAAAGAGAGAAAAAGGAGACTTATATTGAAAATTATCTTTAGCATTTACCATTCCTCCTAGGAACTTACCATTATTTCCAGCTCTTGTCTTTATTAAAGGTTTTTCAAAATGCAAAACGTTGGGAAAACTTGCAATGTATTTTCCCACTGTTTATTCCTCCTAATTTAGTTGTTCAGCCGTAAACAGAAAAGAATGCATAACGTTTCTCCCTACTTTACATATAAGCAAAAATTGATCATGAGAAAAAATATTGTAGAATTCCCATCCTCCACCCTTATTGCCCAAGGCTCAATGAAACTAAGGAAATAAAAGAATCAGTGGCTACTAAAATTGGTAATAAAAAGATTCTTGTGGCTTTCAGTGACTTACCATTGCCTCAGTGACTGTGAAGTGTCTAGTACATAACAATTTCTTGGACTAATACACTCACAATCAACAGTTGGTGTTTGTTAAAAGATTGTACAGTTCACAGACCAGGCAAAACACCAGTGTAGATAATCCTAACCTGTGTTGAAAACTGACATTCTATCTTTAAAAAAAATCTAATCCAAGATGAGCTTTACCTGATACACCTTGATCTGGGGCATGCTCAGGGTCCCCGGCTGTCTGCATTCATTAATATCACAAACTTTGTTACATTTTCATGTCATATTTTTGTACATAACTTGTCATGAATGAGATGGATGGATTTCACATGAGTGATGGATGCTGTACATCCCTTTGGATAATCCAAGTTATCCTGCCAGCTTTATTCTCTTAAGTACTGGTGGATTAGTTGTAATAATATTGTGTCTGCAGTCCATTTTCCTGTAATTGGAGTAGGTGTTTTGTTTGTATGCAAAATATTCTGAAAGATATCTTTGTCACCTTGTCGTGGGTTCATCCTGTGTTGGAGAAGCACCTGGGCCCAGGGACATCAACCCCATGCAACACTACAGAAAGCTGCCCAAAGGAAAAGAACCTGTGAGTGTTAATTGACAGTTGGCTTAACATGAGCCAGCAGTGTGTCCAGGTGGCCAAGAAGGCCAATGGCATCCTGGCTTGTATCAGTAATGGTGTGACCAGCAAGACCAAGGAGATGATTTTCCCCCAGTGATCTGTGTTGGTGAGGCTGCACCATCAGGGCTGTGTTCAGTGTTAGGCCCCTCACTTAGAAGAAGGACACTGAGGTGCTGGAGCATGTCCACAGATAGACGGTGGAGCTGGCAAAGGGTCTGGAGAACGAGTCTTATGAGGAGCAGCTGAGGGAGCTTGGTTTGTTTCGTCTGGAGAAGAGGCTGACGGGAGACATGATCACTGTCTACAATTACCTGAAAGGAGGTTGTTGTGAGGAGGAGGTCTGTCTCTTCTCCCCAGTAATGAATGACAGGACAAGAGGAAATAGCCTGAAGTTGTACCAGGGGAGGTTTAGATTGGAGATGAGGAAGAACTTTTTCACCAAGAGAGTTATTAAGCATTGGAATGGGCTTCCCAGGATAAGTGGCAGAGTTCCCAGCCCTAGAGATATTTAAAGGACACATAGATGAGGTGCTGAGGGACATGGTTTAGTGATGGCACTTGGCAGTGTGAGGTTGGTGGTTGGACTCAGTGATCTTAAAGGTCTTTTCCAACTGAAACAATTCTATGATTCTATAATACTGTAACTGAACATATACTGCTAAACCAGTAGGGCTCTGATGAATGTAATAGCCAAAAATGACTTGTACTGTTACGGTACATAAAATCTTGGTCACCTGATGAGGAAATCATCATTTACTTTAATATAATTGGAATTTAACCTATTAAACATCACCAGTCCCTTAAATACATTGTAAAGAAGTACCTGCTTCTTTAACTGTCTTATAACCTGTATCAGAATTAAGTAGCCACACTTACGGATGTTCAGTGTCTGCTTAGTGTTTTCACTCAATATATGTAAATGTGGTTTATATATATAGTAAATAAACAGTTTATCATTTATGTTTGTTTTGAAAGGTTTTGGATTTTTACAATTTGAAATTCATTCTTAAGTATGATGAGGAAGAAAGCTGACATAATATGAGCACAGTTACTTCAATTGCATATTGTTATTTACTTGCATGCAAGTTAATTTGCAAGAGTAGTTTCAACAGATAATTGAACTTTTTTAAACAGATGTACATATGTTGTGTGTATGTCATAAAGAAATAGAAAGTTCTCATTCCAGTTCTTGGAGAACTGAATATGTAAATTTAATGTCTGATTCAGATGGCCCAATTTTTCACATGCAAAGATTCATTAGACAAGCTTACGAAATCCTTAAGTTCCTCTGGAAAATATGGCATATGAATTTTCTTATTGTAAAAAATTACTGGTCAAAATCAGAATCTCAGATATTTGTCTTTAACAAAAGGACACTGAAAAATTCAAGCTGTTAAAACATTGTGACTTTAGGGAAAGAGAGTTATTATCTTTAAGAGGAAAAGCAGAAAGACTATCCTCTGCCTCCATATTTAGTTTAGAGATTCTCTTCACATGAAATATCCTTCTCTGTTAAGGAAAAAGATCATTTGTCTTAAAAATGTTGGAAAGAAAGAAAATCACCAGCTCTTATTATATGAGCAGCTAGAGAAAAGAGATCAAATTTCTGAGTTGTAGAATTTTATTAAATCTGTTAATGTCTTCTCTCTCTGTATGCATATAAAATAACAACACATCAAATTTTGTATATATATAATCAGTGATCTGATAAAGACTGTAAACTTTATGCCAAATTTATATGTATTATTTCCTTTTTTATAATTATAGTTCTATTCTCCATTTTAAGAAAAACACAATAGGAACTCTTATATTATTTAAAAAACCCAAACTATTAAATTTGTAGAGCAATTATTCACTGTAGTTGCCTGTAATCTTTCACAATCTTTTTTCTCTGTGTGTAGATACTTTCTTATAAGTACATTAATAAAGAATGAGTCTAAACAACATAAGAAGAGAAAATTGGAAGACTTCTCAACACATTTTCTTCCCCACAGCAGGAATTACAAAATAATTTTGTTTCTTTTTTTCCAGTTCTTTGCTGTTGCCCAGCCAACACCTGAGGGATCACGAACAAACCTGGGAGTAAGTAATTAAAATTCAAAGCTTGAGCATTCACATACCTTTTACACTTTCTTTTGCTTCCAATTAGCAAGGAATTTTTCCAGACAAGCTTTTAATTAACAGGTGAGTTTAATTGATATGTGAGTTTTCTGTAAATGGAAAGGATATCTGTTAGAAAATGGGAGGACTCTTTCATACTCAGAGTTTAAGACCATTAGTTTATTTGCATATTGATGCTTTTGTTGAATTAGTTTTCTTTAGTGGATAAATAAAATGGAAGATATAAGTGCTCGAAAGAACTGAGAAAGAGTTAACCAGAATCATGGCTAACTTTCATAGCACTTCTTAACATGAAAGTCTACCTAAACTGTACCTGACAGAGATTAACCTGCTCTTTTAAAAATTAAGAGTGACAGAAATTCATAAACACCATAAGCAATCTGTTGTGCTTATATAAACTTTATGTCATTTCATTAGATTGGGAGTAATTTCAGATAACTGCCATCTAAAATACATCTGTCAACTGGACTTGTGTTCTGTTGAATGAAGACTGAGAAGTCTTGTTCAGTCCAGCTTAAAATGACACTAGTCACCTTCTGTAGGTGGCTAGAAATCTGGCTTCCAAATGCCTTAATTTAAACAACAGAAGTTAATTCCCTAATACTTAACAACAATCTTACTTGCTTTAGTTGAAGACTCTTAGTTTTTTGGGGGGTTTTGAGGGTGGGTTTTTTGTTTGTTTACCAGAGGTATGGAATCGTAAGCATGGGTTGGCTTTTTGGAGGCTTTTTAAATGGTTGATTCCTCAAAGCACAGCAAAGTAATTGTGAAATATGATAATGTACACTTTATTATGAAGTCAGCTGTTTTATGAGACTAAGCTATGCTGTGCACTGGAGGTATTTTAGGAGTCAGAAAAGCAACTAGCCAAAGAGTTTCTCGTGATTAAGGTAACAGTAGGACAGCACACACATTTGTTCATGAATAGATTTATTTCCTCCATCATTACTGTTCCAGCTGTATATGAGTCTGGTGGGAGACTTGGGGAGAAAACAGTAGTGTAGTGTAGTCAACATGTTCTTGACACTGACTTTGATATTTTCATCTTACTGGCACTCTTTTTTAAGTATTTGTTGCCATATATTTAGTTGTGTAAGCAAGAGATTTCTACCTTGAGCAAGAGTGATCTAATTGGGCATTAATATAAAATTGTCTTGTGATTGGTTTTTAGAATGTCCCACCTTATGAGCTTTATCTAATTCTTTCCAAGTAGAACTAAGTATGTAGTTAAATTACTACATTTATTGCATTTGTAAGGAAAGACCAATCAGTTTTCTGCTGTGGAAGATCTACTGGCCTACATTTTAGGAAAAATACCAAGCTGTCTTTCCAAAGGTATGTGGGTTCTTCACCCCTTTCTACACTGGTACTGAAAATGAATAGTCTTTCCTGGGACTTTCTGATGTGATGGATACAGGAGACAGTTCTCTGCGTGTGTTGATCAGTAGAGGGCAATGTCTCAGACAGACCCCCCCTTAGGCTTTCCTGGTGTCATACTCTGACTGTAGGGTAGACTTTGTGTTGGTTGCACTTGACATAGTATTGCTTCCTTGGTTATGTTTGACAATGAGGCAGAGGGGTCTTGTTTTAGTGAGGTTTTTTAGTGTACAGTTAGTTGTATCTGTGGATTACTTGTGATAAGCAAAGATGAGAATGTTAATTTCCATTTAAGACCTCTGAAATGTAGGTTTAAGATGTCTTTCTGTCTTCATGGCTTTCCTTTGTTTGATATCAGTTACATTTATTTTATTCCTGTTCAACTTGTAAAACATGCTGCTCAGAGTGATTCTTTTAAAAGGAAAAAGAAAGGAAAAATGGGAGGAAAATGATTGTTCAATGTAATCTACTGATGCTATTTAACGCCATTCCTCAACATATGGAAACCTGCCTGCTTCATGAAAAAAACTCATTTAATTAGGCTCCCATTTCCATGAATCCCATAGTCTAAATGGATCCTCTTGTCAAATGGGCTTGCCTTTATAACCTTGTAATCCAACATGACCATGTTAGAGGAAGGAATGTTCTTGCTGGAGATGTATTTTGTTCCCCAATTTGTAGTGCCTACTAAAACATCTTCCACCTTTTTCATTTGCTACATGTATTTATTTTGACTCTATTTAAGTACATGAACTTAAAAATTTGAGGTTCAGATAGAAACTTGAGAACTCAACTACCCAGCTAATTACTGAAACACTTGTCTCCATGCACTGACCAGCTAGGGAACATGCCTCTTTTTTCTTCTAAAACAGATGGTGCTTTCAGCGTACTGTAAGGTCACCAAATTCAAGCTGTTACAAACCAAAAACCAGTTCCAAAGTTTTGCAGCTCTCACAGAGATGGCTTTGCCAAGCAACCCACTCTGTTAGAATGTGAAGGAACCGGTGTACTAGGCACAGTAGTGGCAGAATGTCACTGAGCATCTGGGAGGCTGATCTAAGTTGCTCTTTGGGACTGATCCAAGGATCAGAGAGTAAAGGCTTAAAGCCACCTTTAACTTCCCAGGAGCTGAATTGGGCATCATAATACTAACCCAAAGAGCTGGCTCAAAGCTATATGAAATTGTAGAATATGTGAAAGCAAGCTGTGAAGACTTAATCCAGATAATATCACAGTGGTATAACGATGAGCTGGGGCAGCAACTGGGAGATTTGGCAGGGGCTGTGTTGCAAAATGGCCAGCATTTCCTTCTTCAGGGTTATTATTTCTTTGTTAAAGTAAAAGATAGATTGTTAAAACAAATATTTTCAAAGTATTCCATCGTATACTGAACAGTGAGCACTGTTGTACACTGAGAAGCAAATTAATGAATCAAACATTGCAGCACTATCCACAGGGGCTCGTTTAAAAGCAAATGCATGACAGAGCTGGAAACCAGCTTAAATGCAAATGAGCCAATGTGATGAAATCTGTAATGTTTGATTCATTAATTTGTCTCTCATCGTACAGCAGTGATCATTGTTTAGTGTGTGCTACTATAAAAGACTCTTAAACTCAAGGATTACCAACTTCCTAGGTGAGCTTTACTTTAACAATAAAGTTCTGTAACACAACCTTTTATGATCATGAGAGATTCTTGCAGCATCTGCAGTAAATAATTTAATGTAAAAAGTAGTATTTAATATATGTTTTAGTTTTCTTATGATGCAGGCTAGCAGATGGAAAGAAGGAGAGCCAACATCATATGATCAACTAGCTTTCCAAAGGCCAATAGCAGCTAATATGTTATAGTTGAAAAAAATACTGGAAAAACTAAAATCCTGCCTGTCTGGTGAAACAGAAAAGCTCTCTCCCTGCCACCCTCCCCATCTTTAGGTAGTTACTTTCCAGAAGACTTTAATCCACTGTAAAAACACGATTGAATGCCTAAAAGGGGTGGGGAAGCAGCCAGCCTTTTTTGTTTACCTTTTATAGAAACTAAACTATTAAATGACAGTTTTGATAGATTCACTGGTGATGTATGTTCAGACTCATGTAGCGGTGACATCAGCCTCTATTTGTCAGCTCCTTAACACTCAGCCTATACTGGTGTTTCTGTTCTCAGTCCTTCACATGATTGTAAGACTGAGGAAGACAGGGCAGATAAGGATTGTCAAACTAAATGGCCACTGTAAAGCACATCATAAAATGTAGCAATCTCGGCTGCAATAGTAAAGAAAATTCTAAGTCAGTCTCAGGATTTACAGCCATAAGTACAGAAATTTGTGTAAGTTTGGTTTTATTAGGATTCAGCAATATGATGATGGCTTTGATTAGTACAGATCTCCTCATGCCATTTTTGAGAGATGGGTAGCATTAGCCTCACAGTATACTAGGGGAAAAAAGAAGAGATAGAAAGAGTTCTTTTGTAGCTTATCAGCAGCACATAATAAAAAATTGGCTCAGTTAGGATTCACATTCTTGAGATTTTTGTTCCAAATCCAAACAACATGCACTAGGCCAATCTGTCTATTTATTTCCATTCTGTATTTACAATAGGGTGACATTTAGGAGAGTACAGTGCTAATTGCCTTGCAGGTACCTCTAGGTATTGATGTCTACAATTAATCACAAAGCAGGTACACTTTTGATTCAAACATACCAATTTTTATCACGTCACCATCGAAATGTGATTTATATTCCAGGCTCTGAAGCTATTTTTTTCTGATAGGACAGTTTCTGTTCTCTTGGCTATTTCTGAGATTGCAAACTAAGATGTCAAATATTGTCTGCTACAAAACAGCTAGGTCTTGAGGGCAACTAGAGAAGGTTGTAATGTCTTTAGTAATGACACATAAAGGATCTTTTCTGTGGAAATGACTGTCTAAAATCAAATCGTAGAAAATCTGGCCTTGCTGTAAACAGGATTTGATTTTCATGGCATTCTGGAGACCAAATCAAAACAGTACAGACTTTTTCAACAGCTACCAAAATCACTTGAAAAGGAGAATTGAAACAGAGGTTTAGAGGTGTACAAATCATGATCAAGGTTTTCTCAGTGAGAAGTTTCTGCAGTCTGCTGTCCTTAGATGTGGAGTAAGGTGGCAGGGTGAAATTTTGGAAAACCAATCAACCAAAGAAAAGAAACTCACATGTAAAGCTATTAGAAAAGAAATTCCCCAGAAATGTAATTTCTATGTTCATCTAGCATTGAACACTTTAGACTTAGTTTTTTTACTTAAACATCTTTCTCTAAGCACATTCTCATATGTGGTGGCCAATTAGTTTTCAGCCTCCCCAGCACCATTTGAACTCCATTTCTGCCTAACATCCTATCTTACTGTAGGTTAACAGTATTGTATGTCTTCTCTGAATTGAAAATGATTTTGAAATTTCTGGGAAGAAAATAGCTAATTTTTTAGTCCATTAGTAACTAGCTTTGCTCTGCTAAAGCTGCTGGTAAAAATTCTAATTGTCTCAGTGGTTCAGAACCAAGGCCAAAGAATGCTGCAGTGTATTTTGCACAAAGCCATGGCTCTATCTGCCTGTTTTCCTTTAATCTAGTTCAAAATAAATCTTGTTTGTTTGTTTGTTTATTTTATTTGTCAATCCAGTATTTCTTGTAATAGCAGCATCCTCATCCCTGGAACCAGTGTGACATTTAATTACCTATTCTATGTCATTCTTTTGAATGCATGGTCTCCTATTCTCTGTGATTAGAAATAGTTTCAATGGGCTTTCCACCCAGGGCACAATGATTTGTGTGGCTTCTTTGTGAAAAGGCAATAGTGCATTCTGTGGGTAGGCGTGGGAGCAGAGTGATAAAGAGCTGGGCATGGTCGCTGTTGTGCCTTCCAGCCAAGAAGTAAACTGCAGGTGTGCTGCTAGAGATAGACAGTGGGGTAAAACACAGGACGAAGTTTTGAAGTGGCAGGCTAAGGAGAGGAACTGCAGAGCTGACTGAAGACAGCTGACTGCTGTGGTGTTGAAGTATTCATTCTCTTTAATCACTAAACTATTTCCACAGTCTCAGCACCAAAGGGTTAACAGAGTCATACCAAATACAATGTCGATCTTGCACTTAGTATGATTTGTTTTGGTCTCTCTTCTTTTGTATTTTTAATATTATTCTTTTCTGTCTATTAGATCTTTTCTAGTCTTTGAAGTCCTACCTAGCATGGTGATTTTTCTTCAGAAATAATTTTTACTTATCTTGAGATTCACAGCTTTGTTGTGGCTCTTATGTTGATGAGGCATTTTCTCATGGTTATGTTTATTTCCATTCACAGAACATTATGGGTCTATTGCTTCACTTCTGAATACGATTCCATTTCTTAGCTGCCTCTTTTCACCATCTCTTTTAGCATGTCCAATCCTTTACATCAGTCTTTCAGATGATTTGATTCTTCAGTTCTTCAACTGATCATATCAGACCTGTTTATGTTACTAGGCACAGCCAAAGAAATATAACTTGTATGTGCTGTTCCGCTTTGTGCACATGTTTATTAGTAAGCTAGTAACGTTGCAAGAAGTTGCACTAGCCACTGCTTGATGTAATGTACAAAATTTACCGTATAGTAATTCAAAAGTGTGTTATCTCAAAAGAAGGTTGTGCTTAGGAACTTCTGCTCTCTATTCAAGCTATAGCAGGTGGTTTTAGCTAGTTAAAGAAAACGTTAAAAACTTTCTTTTTCAGGTTATTTTGAGATATTGTAGAGGCTTTGCAAATAAAAAGGTGTTGTTGCTAAACAACTGAACTAAATGCTTCAGAAGCCACTAGAGATTTTATTTCATCATTTTCCAAAGTATTTCTATTGAACAACACAATGTTATGCCTTTCTCTTTGCTCACAATCTATTTTAATGGTACGTGAAGTAGCTTTCAAAAGTGACAGTCACTGTTCCTAGTCTGCATTGTCTCTTGAAGAATGTGTTTAGTTTTCTCCTTATTTAGGAAATAATTTTGCTGCTTAAGTATAGGCATGAGGAAACAAAGAAATTGGAGATCACATAGCAGATGAAAAATGAATAGAAAAGTTGTACCTGCTTAAAACTGTTTCCAAAGTCACCAACCTGTACGTTTAAGATCTGGGAAGAGTGAGCATTGGCATGGTTTGAAGGCTCAGATGTGTTCTGAACAGTTCTCTGACTAGTAAAGGTGCACTGCAGCAGAGATTTCTGAGGTAACTGACTGGGCGTCAGTGAGCACATGAAAACAGGGCAGGATTCCAGGCAGGGCTGCAGCTGCCGAAGTACAGAGCTGTCTGAGTGCCACTGTGCCCTGACTTTGATATAAAGGAGGTTCTGTAAGCTAAAACCATTACACAGAGGCCCAAATTGCAGAGTGATATATTAGTTTTATTCTTGTCAGCCTTTGTAAGGATTCTATACTAAACAGGCTGGCAAGTGTATGACAGAAAGGTTAACTGAGTACTTTGCTTGGAGTGTAAACAAAACTGGAACAGTCTTTAATTTAAAATGATTTTTGTTTTTGGAGACGAACTGTAAAAGATGATAAGCAACATGTAAATCCTATTGAGAAATTCTCCTAGCATGGCCACCTTCTCAATAACCTTGACATAAAGAAAAAATCTTCACCCTGAGGACAATCCAGCACTGGAGCAAGTTGCCCTGAGAGCTTGTGGAGTCTCCACCCTTCAGATTTTTAAGTCTGGAAAAGCTCCTGTATTGAGCTCAGGGTTGGGACAGATGGCTTCCTGAGATCCCATCCAACCTCAGTTGTTGTCCTCTTCTCTGATGGTAAACCCCATACATTGACCATGTTGCCTTTTCCAGTGGTGAGCTATTCAGAAATAACAATAATACTGCCTTTCAGTTAGCACCTTTCCATAAGTTAATCTCAGAGTATCTCTAAAAAGAGATATAGATGGTTTGGAGGATAGTTGGGACAGAATGAGTTGAAGCAACTTGTTACAGGACTCCCAGATGAGCAGTTCTAGTGTTGGTGATAGTCAACATGTCTCCCGTTTTTCAGTGCTGTTCCCTTTAGATATAGACACTTGCATAATTTTAGAGATGCATGAGCTGGCTGAAGGCACATTACTGAGCCACATAACATTGTACTAGAGACCTCAGAGGAGAGCAGTTGCCCAAGCATAGTGCTATGTCCATGTTCATACCTGCTGCTTCTCAACAGGGCTAATTAGTTTTGAGACAGCATCAAGCTGTCACAAGCTCAGTGGTTCTGGGACTAGCTACCTTGGTCTGGGGTGACATGGGTCCACTGCACTATACTGCATTGTATGTCCTGGACTTAGCTGCTGCTGTTCTACGAGAGGGCAATGTAGTTTTGTGCTCACAGCATACAGAGGTTAATAGATTTTTTAATATATATTTTACATAAAGTTTTTAGAGAAAATGTGGAAACTTAATATAAAAAATGAAATCTCCTGTCTGTCAGAGAAATCACAGAAGCTAGTCCTGGCCTCTGAACCAGTCAGCTAGGAAGCTGAAACTGCATAAAGGGAACTTATAAAATGAAGTCCTCCATGAATTTGGTAGAACTAGATGGGCTATAGCACCTTATCACGTTATTCCTAGGGCCTTCTAGATATTTAAGGAGAGTGCACAGGAGCTGTCCTGTGACTGTAACAAACCGAAGTATGTGCTCACATCACAAGAGACCATGTTGGGATGAGTTACGTTTGATGTGTGGTGCTTCTTAAAGTCTGGCTCAACTCTTCCTATGAGTTATATTAGTAGCAATATAAATCGATCCCATGAAAGTAGTGTAACATAAACAGAGCAGTCCTGAAGGCTCATTACCAGGATAAGCGAGTGTCATGTGTTACATTTTGTAATGTATCCTTTTATTTCATTTTTTAAGCACCACATAGCTGATGACTCAAAAAGCAATGGTACTGTCCATTCTCCTCTTGTGTAAAACTGAATTTAATTCTTGTGAAGAATTTTCAAAAATAACCTCAGCAATTGCAGCAACTGTTAAAAGAAATTGTGCAGAAAAAAAGCCTCAGACTTCCAGTTAGCTAACTGGTCTTTCTTTAGATCAGAGTTTCCTCTCTTTGTGTTGTAAGACATATGACTAAACCAATTTGGTCTTTAATCCATAGAACACGCTGTCAACCTCGCCTGTCTGTTTTTGTGTCACTGCTTACTTGACTATGACTACAGATGTGAAAAATTGAATAGTAATAAGTCTCTTGCTTATATTTGATATGCGATTTTTAGATGTTTTATGCTATTTCCATATATACATTTTCTGAGAACTAGTCTTTAAAATTACTTTTTACTTATCTTCATGACTCTGGACTTTAAAGTAATACTTCAATGACAGCTGAACTGAGACGTTTTAAGAGTTTCCGAACAGGGTCTGAACAGACCTCTCGGTATTCTGCACCATACTAAAGAACTCCTTCCCTCTTGAAAGTTTTATCATGTAGGAGGCTATTAAAGTTATGAGTTTAGGCTAAGACATGAATAAACCCCCAGTCTTACTGATGATGTCATTATAGTGGTCAATAAAATACATAGAAGTAAACGCTCTTCATGCTACTGAGATCAGCTAAGCAAATCGGGATATACGAGCAATTAACTCTTTAATTAAGACGAATGGATGACATTAGCCCTCTTTAAACCCTGCTCGTCAGCATTTACAAATAGAAAAAGACAGATGTCTCCTTCCCAAGAAATCTAGCTTTTATTTTTCATTCTTTGACTGCATCTCATTCTTTCCACTTTGTAAACAAATTCACTGATGAACAATGCCAACTGCAGAGTTTTAGCAGCCCTGTTCAATCAGTGCTGCTTCTTATTGCTCAGAGGTAATGTATGTGAATTTAATTTATTTTCTAGGCTGATTGCATTGAATCTATGTTTCTAATTAAGAAAAATAAAGGGCTTTTGATGCCCAAATGTATAAGATAACATGAATTCAATCAGCATGACATGTTAGAGGCCAAGTAGTTAAATGCCATGAAACTTCTTGCCTTTGAAGTGGGTTATTAATTCTCACAAAGGTGTGTGTAAATTGGAGGAATAAAGTCTGTCGATTCTCTGTCCTTGCAAATCAGAATAATCTATCTGAAAGCCAGATAGATTATCTCTCCCTACATTTAATAGAAGTATTGCAGTATATTTCCAGAAACATTCAAATTTCCCAGTGATTGAGGTGTTATTGCCCTTTTGTAATCCTACAAAATTGCAGGTTTCCCACTAATAAAGTCAGTTTATTGCTACTTTCAGTTTTTAATGATATGTGGCATATATACAAATTCTGGAAAGGAGTAGTCTGTTTTCCTAGTATGTGTACTTGACTAGTTTACCTTACACGTGTAGGACATGGATTGGAATCAACATAGCTATTGAAACCAGAAGTTTAGTGGTGTTTTCACTAATAATTATGTATATGTGTAATGTTTCAGGTACAGATCTTGTCTGTGTTGATGTTATTGTTGGTAATTTTTGTTAAGCAGAATTTTGCAAGGCAATGTTATGATCTTGCTTTCTACTTTTGTAAAAAGTCCTTTGTTCAGAGAGTCAGAAATGCTGAACATTTATTTAAACCCTGCCTCTCCAAAGAATGAAAAGTCTGTATGATCTTTCCTTCCATAGTTGTACCATCAATTGAAAAAAAAAAAAAGTTCACTGCATCTATTATGTTTCTGGTACAGCAGGACAGGGCTGCAGCAAAGAAACGGAAAAGTTCTTTGAATAGAGACAGATTTTTGCATAGTCATTGGTTTAACGGCAGTTCAGAATAATGACACTTTCAGCTTTCATGTATACTTACCCACACATTAAAAGTGGTAGAACAAATGTTTTCCTGAAATAGGTTACCTTTCTGTCCTAACCTAACACACTTGTACCCTGCTGCCGGTGTCAGGTACATGAAACTATTCAGACAATTTTCTCCTCTCTGTTGTGTGATCTTCTGTTAACCATAAGCCCTGTCCACGAGGTCATTCTTGTGATTTGCTTTGCCAGGACTATTTTGGTTTCTTTTTTTCTTTTTTTTTTTTTTTTAAAAAAAAAAAAGAAAAAGAAAAAAAAATCCAAAAAAACAACAATCTGAGAAGGTAGAGACTATCTAGGAATGGAGTGGGAAGTAGGAAAACTAAGACCATACTTAAGATTAAATATATGTCTACGCAACATGTGTCTATAGGAAGATGTGGAGAATTTGACAGGGGTCAATATTTATGTGGCCTTATACCAGAGACATCACAGAGGGTCTTTCCATTCAGGAAGTCCTTAATGATTCACATACATTCAGATAACTGGCTTTATTTGCTTATCTAGGTTCAGTGAAGGAGAAAAGTAGAATAATACTCTCGACTCGCTTTTCTAGGTTCAAAAAGATTCTCAGCGCTCTTTTCCTATGTTTTTTTTAATCACTGTGACATGGTTATATGTGGTGTATCTAGGTGGAAATTGGGAGAAGGATAAGGCAAAGTGGGCAATGATGTTATTTGCTATGTGTAAACCAAAGTAGCTGTTCCTGTGTCTTTCGAGGTTATGATTTCCCCAGTACTGACCCCTGCAGTGAAGCCTCTAACCTGCAGGGGAGCAAATGTCTCTTTTCCTGCACAGGCAAGTTCTGGCTCCAGTGTATTTCCTGCTGTACTGCCATGCAAGACTGAAACATGGAGACATAATCCCTACAAGCTATTTTTGTCAAGCTGTACTCATGGCAGAAGGCCTAGTCATACCTGTGATGTGTAGGACATTGTTACTTGCAATACCCAGAGCCTGAAGCAGTCACCCAGTGTGTGCAGGCTTCAGCAAGACATTCTTATATATGATCAAAGCATCTTCACTTTGCAGTTTGTAGCTCTGTTCTCTTAAAGAAGGGGATGCAAAAGCTTCCATTCTCAGGGAAAGCTGAGAATGAAGTCAAAATGGTAAGGAGATCAGCCAATGACAGAGAAGTAGCCATCTGTGTTTCAAGCAGATTCTTGTCTTTTTGCCAGAAGATGGAATAATGCAATTATTTGAACTGCCCCATGTTTGCCTTACCCACAAGTCCAGTCAAGTAAGATAATCTTTCAAAAGCTTCAGATGATACAAATCTACATGTTCAGAGAAAGATGTAGGGATGTTATTTTACAGGGCAGAAGCCCAAACAACACAGATTTTATAAGTGAACTCTTGCAATTATTAAAATGTTTTGGCTTCGTAACAGAATAGCAGTCTGTGATTTTGCCAAAACCTTGACGCGAGGCCTCTGCAGAGGTGATATAGTCGCTTGTAACAACTTTTGAAGCGGTTTGGCATGGGGGGGTGTTGCCTGCATGGTGCCCAGCTGGTGTGGCCAGTGCTGCCTAAGACTGGCTCTGCGTGCAGTGGCAGAGTGTGGTGGGAAGGGCACCTCTTGTACCATTGCAATACAGACTACTAAGATTTCTGGCAAACTTTTTGAAATGAGGAATGAAAACAACATTTCACGAGCATTAGTCACACAGGTACTGAAGAAAGAACATAATGGAGTCAGACAGGAGGCGGTTTGGAAGCGTGCAGCTATGCTACAGTCAGCAAGGCTGCCATGTGTAGTTAATCAACACATGCTACTCTTCAAGTTGCTCTTGCCTGGTGCTGCTGCTCATACCCAAGCAAGCTAGTTTAAAGTTTAGTTACACTGTGTTACACTGCTGCCTACTCTGATGCACCCGCTGACTTCAGTGCAGGTTAGATCACTGGCTGCACAGTTACGAGGAAGCATGACATGAAATGTCTCTAGCAGGGAGGTGAGGTGGTGAGGGTGCAAGGACAACAGAGACTGTGTCTCTATGACTTACACTGGCTGGACATTGCACAGGTGTCAGCTGTGCCTTCTCAAATCCAAGGTGGGAATGGCTGAGAACCTCTCAACTGTTCCTAAGTCCAGAAGGGCCAGGTGAGCTCCTGCCCTTGCTCTTATGGAGTGAGACCACTTCCCTTTCATGGTAACAGACCACTCACATAACCATTGGCTGTCAGGGAAGCATTTAACAACCGTACACAATGGTTAATGGCGTCAGTCGTTTCTGATGTAGATGCAACTTTAGAGCATGTTGATATGATGGCTTGCATACTTCTAATGCGTATTTCTAATTCAACTTTCCAGTAAGTTCCCATGTTTTGTTTATAATTTTAGTAATTTTGATTTTGAAAGGCAAGAGAGGATTGCATTGAGATGTGAGGATGCTTTTAACCAGCCTTCTATGGTGCCTTTTTACCTTCAAATTGCTCATATGTTTGTGGGATGTCCTTATAGGTCAGTACTTGTTCAGTCTTTCCTTGGAGGTCTTCAAGACCTGCCTGGACATGTTCCTGTGTGACCTGAACTAAATTGACCTGCTTCTGCAGGGGGGTTGGACTAGATCTTTAAAGGTCCCTTCCAATCTCTACCATTCTATGATTCGATGAAATGATAGACCGACCACTTGCCACAGAGATGTGGTTATCTGCATTGATATATCAGCTCTGTTTCTGAAAGCTTGGATGTAAATAATAGAAAGGATCCAGGAGCAGAGGCTGGTGCAGCATAGCAGCTTCTCCCCTGGATGTGTGAGCCTGCCGAGGTGACTGCTGCCAGCACCGGCTGCTTCTGAGTGCTCTGCTTGTGCTGCTCACAGCAGGAACACAGACTAAGGACCAATTTGGTAAAATAACTTTCTGTAGTTGTGTCTTTGCTTTCAATATTTAGATACCAGTCTGCTTCTAATATGGACTATACTTTCAAGGTTAGTTTAAATCCTTAGGCCTCTATATCCATATGTGCAGGTACAGAGAATGATCAGATTGCTAACTTCTAGGGGTCAGGCCCAGAATTAAGAGTGTAAATGTGAATTTAATTCCTTGCTATCTCAATTTGAAGTCATTCTGCTCCTTAGAGTCTTAACAGGAAAACAGTTGGAAATTTTATACAGAAGCCTTCTTTAACAGACTGTCTTTGCTGAAAATTTAAGTCAGATGTAGGACTGTCCAAGCTACTTAAGCAGTAAAAACCTCTTCAGAGGTAACTCATGCATCTGTGTCTTAAACAATTTTTGACAGTTCCATTGCAGTTTAAAGCAGGAATTAAAATGGTTTTTGTATATACCTAAGTAGATATTGATATACAGATATATAGATACAAAATGTATTTTCAAATGCATAATCTGTCTTTAAAGGGGAAAGAATCTGAGCGCCTCAAATTTTTCATCCAGCTGGTTGAGAGATTAGTGCTTATGAAAAGGCAGCACTAACTACTTATATATTTGTATAAAAGTAAAGTACTGCTATTTAAAAAGATGAGAGAACATTAAGATGGAGAACATGAAATAAATAAAAAGTCCATAGTGGAAATGGGGAGTAATCAGAAAGAAAGTTGATTACTTCATTTTATAACTGTTTGGTGAAGTTTCTGTTTTAATATTATATGCAAGCCAAACTGCCAGGTTTTATTTGTCATCTGATATAACTGTAGCTCTAGTCCAGGATACTGGAAAACCTCTCTTGTAGAGTTTTACCTCTTTAACCTCAAATGAAAACTGGCATTCCATCTGGATAGTGTCCAATGTGTCACATTTTGGTAGTCATCAACCAGCTCGCCTTATAAATCAAGAGCACTGATTAAATAATCAAGATTTTTGAAATGCCTTGAGGGAGCTGTACGTTTTTTGCATCAGTGATTAGTATTCAGTGGTAATACTGAAATCTATTTGAGCTGCAGCTATAAAACTGCATTTTGCATACCAGGCATAATCAGAGAGATTATATTCAGAAAGTGTGCTTCCCCTAAGACAGCAGAAGGTTATGACTTTTGCCACGGCTCCATTGTTAGTTTAAGTGAGCTTTGTCCTTGCTGTTGTACAGCCCTTCATTCACCAGAATAAAATCTTTTCTGCAGCTGTGTACTGGGAAAATGAAAACTCTAGGTAATAACTTTCATAGGGCAGCTGGTTAAATAAAACTCCAGCCCCTGAATGGAAAGCAATTTTAATTAAAGTCTTTTCAGTTATTAAAACTTAGTTTATATTGTATCATTTCTTTTGTTGTTACAAGTAAGCATTTTGTCATTCAAATCATTCTCCCAAAAGACATATTAGTGGCAACAAGAGGGACTGCAGTTTACAAAAGAGGGGATAGTTACTGATTGCAAAAGACGACTGGTTAAGAAGTAAAGCATTGTTCATAAATAAAGTCGAACCTCAGCCCTAAATTCAGCAATGAACTTAAAAGAGGTAGAGGAATATAAGTCAAAAAACAGTTCCCTGAAAACTTATACTCAGATTGTACAAAACTTTGTAGCTTGCATCAGTTGTTTTTACCCCCCTCCTCCTTTCTAACGTGTTGGTTCTGCACTTCTGAGTGCCCACTCAGATCTGAATGATGAAAACAAACTGCACAAAATGTAGCAGCAACTGAGCGCTAAGCTGCCTGGAGCCCATGAGTTCCCCACAGGGAGGTATGTTCCCCACAGTCCTGCTGCCAGCTATGGAGTTATCCAGGGTAATGCTGAGCAGTCCAAACTCTCCCTCATTGCAGACTCCTCAGCTCCCAGACTGACCAGTTTTATCTAAATGAAAGTGTATCATGTTAACCTTCAGCTAGGCAAAAGAGAATGTCTGGAGAGCAGTAAATTTCCCCAGGACCACCGCTTTTGTTAAGATTGCATGGCCTGGTGCTAAGCAATTACATTTAAATCACTCTTACCTTAACAATTTAAAAAGTAAAATAAAATCCTTGCAACTGTCAAAAGAATGTTTGAGCTTCGATGTGGAGCCTCTCCATACATTGATTCATATAGTTCCTATAACCTTGTAGTGTATTCTCTAATTATACTTAGTACAGCCTGCATAAGTGGGCTTAATGCATGCTCATCACTGGCCTGGAGGTGATTAGCAGTGATGATGTATAATCATTTGGGAGGGGGAAAGCAATGATGATTTGGGGTTGTTCTGTCCCACTTACTTGCTTTGTCCTTGATCGATACTCTCACAGCCTTCCTATTCATTCATAGTCCACTGGAAGGAAACAGTGGTAGTACCAATGCTTGTCCTGCTTACCCACAAACCTCCAGACTTTTTTTTGTCTCACTGCATCAGATGGCCTTAGAAAGATAGTATCTTTTCCTTCAAATTGTTGCTTTATATGCTATAAAAGAGTGCTCTCTTCCAGGACATGGAGGACCTGAGTTCACACTCTTTTTTTAGTGGAGGATTTCCCTCTCACATTTTTCTCACACTCTTGAGCCTTGTTCTGCTGAGAAAGGGCACAAGAAGTAGCAAGGAGTAGTGCAGGAAGCTCTTCCTTCCTTTCAGCTTCTATTTCTTTGCACTGTTTTCTTTGTGTTAAATGGCTATTGGATAAAAATGCATAACATGAGGATAGAGTATAAAGAAAATGGCATGACATCATTCTCGTGCATACAGCTAGAATTTTGTATATCCAAAACAAGCTGGGTGGGAGTGGTCTTTGGCCAATGCTATCACCTCAACTTGTATGCAAGAGTCATCTGGAGAATGTTAGTTGACTTAGGCCAAAGCACACTCAGGATCATGGTAACATGCTCATGCTCATTGCTTGCTCAAATGAGACTTCTAACCTCCTGTCTGGTGAAACCCTTACAAATAAGGCATGTAAATACTTTATTGAATCTAGTGTTAAGACAGAAAGCATTATTGTGCATACTTCTGTGGACGTGAGACTAAAAGCATGGGAAATATTTTCAGATTTCTGGATGAAAGAAACTCCATAACTGAAAGGTGTCATTACTGTACTGATTTGGTAGGTATATATGTATAAAAACATTCATACAGACTCACAAAATACTGGCTAAATGCATAAAAAGGCTTAAGAGAAAATGACGGCTCTTAATAGCCATACCTTCTCCTTGTCCCATGCTAGGGTGGCTTTGCTTAATAATGTCAGTTATGCTAAAACTCGTATGGCCATTAAGATCCAATATCTGCAGTACATAGTCAGAACTTGCCACCTGGGGGAAAGAAAAGGAAAAAAATAAAAGGATTAGGTGGATCAGGATGTAAATGTAGATATTCTGTAATTATAAGCACATACTGGGGTTTTTTTTCTGGGTCAGGCGCATAGCTAATTCCACTGACATTTAATGTGCTAAAGTACATGGAATGTGATGTCTGCCTGCTCCAAATGAATGCTCCTTCATTTCATACAGTAAATTGGAGATTAAAGATGTTTGGCCCTGCCATATTATACTAGTTTTGGTGTTTGATGAATATACGTTCCTTCAATTGCTGTGTTTGTTAGTTACCTGTTATTGATGCAGGCTTTGCTTATCTTACTTTTGAAAACAGCTACATATTTACCAACTATTTCTCTATGTTTGTAATACTAAATAGTGTACCTTGTGTGAACTTCAGCTGCCTACTTTTTAAGTTCGCTGTTATTCACTGCTGGTAGCTTCTGAGATACTGCAGTTACCATCTGCCTGCACAGTATCCTCTAGTATGGCTAAAACTTCTTCATCTTTATTTTCATGAATATAATAATAGAAAAGAATTTCTTAGTTACTGATTTCATAGCATTTCAAGTCCCTGTAGTTGATTTCATCCTGATTCCTACTGTTGGCACCAAGCAAAAGGTTGGGACTATTAGCTCTCAAGGCAGATATTTTTGGGACAAACTTCTACAGTATATTTAGGTGCTCTGCAATTCCTGCTTTTCTACATAGTGGTTCTTCAGTTTCTGTTGGTCCCATAGATCCACTGTCTCACTTGGAGCCTTGCTGCTTGGTAGCATGGAAGAATTTTTTACTAGCTGTTTTATGGATGTGTGAAATTGCTTTTCAAGTGTTTCCATAGGTCTCCAACTACAGTCTTCTATTTCACTTGAAATCTAAGCACTTCTCATTAGCTTGATTTGAGTCTCTTTACTAAAGACTGTGTTTCTGTTTTGCCTCAAACTGTGACGTTGTCATTCTTTACATTTAATGGCTGGAGTTATGTATTGGTGTATAAGTAGAGATATAGTACATGGACAGAGAGGATTCTTAACAGAAGGAAAGAAAGACAGTTTTGTGGTTTGGTAGACAAAACAAAAAATCAACTTTAGAGAATTAAGGGCTCATTTGCAGGGTACAATACATATTAGCTGATCTCAGGAAAATTCCCTGCTGAGGCTGGTGAATGTTTTGGTGGGAGTGAGTAGGGAATACTGAACAGAGACCACTGATGTGGGTATTTTAATTTGTGTGCCTCTTAGCTTAATACAGAACATTAAATTACTGTACTGAATAATTAGGCATTTGCCAAGGAAAATAGATACTTATTAATGGATGATTTGCCATGTTTCATCCTCTCCATGGCAGATACACTTACTATTCTATTATTTAGAGAGTGCAAAAAGTTCTCTGTGCTCATCTACTGGATTATGAACGTGAAACTTCGTTCCCTTCATTTAGTGACACTTGTACGTAGAAACTTCTGACTGCTTTTCTTATTTTTTTCAAACTATAAGTTCTCCTAATTCTTTCACATTAGGCTTCAGTTTATGTATTATTGTAAATAAATGTTTCCCAGAATTGATTGTTACAGTATCTGGAGCACTGTGTCCAGTTCTGGGCTTTCCAGTACAAAAGAGATCTGGAGAGTCCAGCAAAGGGCCACTAAGATGATGAGTGGACTGGAGCAGCTCACCTATGAGGAAAGGCAGAGAGAGTTGTGTTTCTTCAGCCTAAAGAAGAGAATGCTTTGGGTGTATCTCATCAGTGTGTAAGAAGAACTGAAGGGAGAGTGTAAAGAAAAAAGCCAGGCTCTTTTCAGTGGCTTCCAGTGACAGGACCAGAGGTGATAGACACAAGCTGAAACACATGAGGCTCTGTCAGAACATGAGGAAATGCTTAACAGTGTGGGCAACTAAGCAGTGAAGCAGGTTGCCCAGAGAGATTGTGGTGTCTCCACTTCTGGAGATATTCAAAAGCTATCTGGGCGTTATTCTGAGGAACCAGATCTAGGTGGCTTTCTTTCAGCAGCAGAGTTGAACCTCCAGAGGTCCCTGTCAGCCTCAGCCATTCTGTGATTCTGTGTGATTGTTTATGATGTGGATCAAATCCACCAGACACTGACAGATGTAATGTAAAAAGCTGATATCACTTTTATATGGACATGCAGGACTATATTTAGTACCTGTGATTCACAGTAAAAAGTGATCACACACTGCAGTAATTAATTTAATAAAATACCAGATGCTGAAATATCATTTTCTAACATGAACATAAGAGATTTGGAATGTTGCAACTAAAAGCATGTGAAAGTCCTTCACAAATATTTCTTGTTACAAGAAAACCAGTAGTTTTGGCTGATACTAGTGATAGCAGAAGCAAGAGGCACTAATAATAGGATCTGAAAGAGCTGAAAAGAGAAACAACAAAAATAAGTGGTCTGAGGTTTTTGGATGTTTTACCTACTAATGGTTGCATGTAAAGAATTATCTAAGAAATAATATATTCAGCAAGTGGCAAAAGTAATTGAATTATACAGGGATAAAGTGCTCAGTTTCATTAGAGGTTGAACTCCATAGCTAGTGAATGCAATAGCCAGACTCTCATGGGCTTTAGATCAAACCTCAAATAAAACTGTTTGATTAGTGCTTTTTGACCAGTATAACTACCAATCTAGGTGAACTTAGTCTCATGCTGTGTTTTTAGCATATTCAAGCTGATTGTAACATAATGACCAATATGCCGTGTGCCTTCAGTCTAATAAACTCAGTGTATGCCAGTTTTAATTAATGAAAAAGCCCTCTTGCACTTCTTTTAAATATTGGAGGAAGTTTGGATCTCCCTTTTTAATTCATGTGACACTAATTTTATCACCTTGATAGCCTCACAAAGTAGATTGTAAATGTAATGGGAAGTTTCTTGTCTTAAATGTAGCTTCTCAGGACACATACAATTCCCAACCATTCAGTCCTCTGGCACAATTAGGAGAAAATTCTGCAGGTTATACCAAGATAGTGTACTGACCACACAGTTGTAACTGACACCCATAAGAGGGGGAAAATAAAAAACACAACTGATAATATTTTTAAAAAGATTGTAGTGATAGAAGACTGCACTTTGTCAGTGTGCTCCAGACTGGGCAGTCACTTCTGTGGCCATAAAATGGTCTAACATGTTTGTGTCTCTGAGAGTCATTCCGTTATGAACTGCCATATCATTTTGTGCATGTATGCCTGCTTAGCTGCATGGTTTCTCCACATATATCTCACCTCCCTCTCACAACAACTGCACTCCAGCTGGCAAACACTGCTCTGGCAGAACAATTCTGATAAGTATTTATAATAAGCTATTGCAGCTGCTCCAACTCATCCTTTGCTTTTGTATATGAGATTTTTGCATTTAGTATTTTCTTTTATGATTTCATCTGTTATACTAGCTAGATTCCTCACAGATTCCCTCCAAATAGTAACACCAAATTATACTAGCATTAACAGAATTGTATTATGTTTCTACTAATAATGGAATATTTTTCTGCAATTAGGCTACATAAAGTGGAATAAACAGATATTCTGCTATTCCTTGGTGGCCTTGTTTCTTCTCTATAGGAGGCAGCAAGTCTTTCATTTCAACAGGCTGTCCTCAAAGTTCATGCCATTTGGAGCCTAAGCTGTGGATGACAAACTGCAAAGCTGACAGGAAAACATGCAAGGTTGATATATAAAACAAGCTATGCTGCTCGTGCTTTGACTGTCATCACTGCTTCCAGGAAAATAAATAATACCACCTGTGCAATGCTCCTTAAGAGTTTCTTCAGCTTACATGGGGAACATGGCAAATTTGTTTTGCAGAAAAAAAATTGGAATCTGAAGACCTGCAGTTTTCTAAAACAAATTCTTAAAAGATTTTTTTTTCTAAACAAATTCATAAAACAAAAAGTCTGTATAACTTGTTCTCAAATTGAACAAAGCTAACAGGAAAGTGATGGTCCCTTTCATGAACTGTGAAGAGTGTTGTAGATATTTCTCTGGCTTAACAACCAAATGAAAACATTCTGTGTTCACCAGTAGCTCTGCAGATTTTGCTACAAGTACCAACAGCTTTACACCAAGAAGACCCAAAGGAATTTTCCATCAAAGCAGAAGTGTGCACCACGTGAGCAGGTGAAAATGTGATGGAGAAAGGTGTGATGTCTCCGCTTTTGCTATAAGCTTAACCCATGCCAGCCTTCATCTAACATACAATAGTTTGTTTTCATTTCCAGATTCCCTGCATTTAGTAGTTGAACGTTATTCTTGTGATAAATGTAATAGTTGGCATTCATGTACATAATATACCCTTAAAAAGGAAAGTCAGAATTCATCTTGTCTGTTAACATGCTGCGAAATGCACATGTAACAGAAAGGGGGTTTTAAAACATCTTTATTTCATTATCTCATTTATTATGTTGTAGGTTGGCAACTAATTAGTATAGATATTTGAAGTTACAGATTGAGAGAAACTAAATTACTGTGCTGTAATATAATTAATCATAGAAAACTTTTGTTCAGTAGCTAATCTTCTATTAGCTACTTCTTTGCTTCTTGTTGATACTCACAACTTTGATTAAGATTTTTGGTGCTTTATTTAACATCATAACTTATTAATACGAGCTTCAGTGAAGTATCTACTGCCTTTGGAATAACATTCACAGACAGATTTGTAATGAAAATCCTCCTGGAGCTAGATTTAACAAGAAATAGCATATAGAAACCACCAAGGGGCAATGGATGCTATCAGTCTGCTGGAGAAGAAGGCCTCAGAGTGTCAGATACTCTTTCCGTTTAAGCCCTTCCATCTAGTTATTCTCCTATGCTTTTGGATGTTCAAACTACTAAACATACAGCCACAGCTAGAAGTGGTGGAAGAAAGTAGTCATCCGAACCAAGCCCAAGAGTCTTGCTAGCTCATTTAGAAACCCATAGCAGAGATACTGCAAAGGTAGAACTGTGTGACATTTTGTATGCTTGAACTGTTCACACATACATGAGAGCAGAATAGGGTCTATGTACTGTATCAGATTTAATATGATTTAAATACTTCATCTGACTGCTCCTAGATTTGGTGTGCTGTTCAGCACTATTTCCAGTCCTTTTGTTTAACTGGACAAATTAACTCTGAGAAGGAGAAATACCTGGTAAAGTTTCAGAAGTGTAAAGAAATTATCCCAGAAGAAAGCTCAGTAGCATTATCCTGTTGTTTTCAGGTGGAAAAGTGACAGGATACATAGGTCTATGTTATTTCAAAGGTATAATCTGTCCTTGATAAAAAAAAAATAGAAAGGCACTTTCAAGAAGCACTTGCACATTTAGCGTGTGCCCGTGTTCAGCAGTTTTGCTTTTGATAACAACCGCCATGCAGGAAGCTGTAAGGAAACTTTGAATTTATAGTCACTGCTTTCTAGAATCTTCCTGACTGCAGCCCTCTACTGGAAAGATATGACGAAGTAGTTTCTTCCTAGGTACAGGTACAGGTAGGGTTGGTCACATTTTGCTTTACTCAGTCTCCAACATGACGTCAGGTTTATCACACATCTCTGCTTAGCTCTGTATCGCTAAGATATTTTTAAGGGCGATCTGCTCATAAATTCTCATAAAACTTTGGAAATATGTGGCAGGCATACTCATTGAGCTATAGGCTCTCATGGTGTGGATAATGGGATAATATCTTTTAACAGGCCAACTAACATTGTTAGCTTTTTGGTGATTCTGAAAAGACAGACTTGTATGTCCACACAGTTGCCAACTTTTTCAAATAATGCTTCCTGATCCAATTGAAGATACTATTTAATAAACAGGCCTCATCTTGCCTGTTTTCATTGCCAGTATAATTATGAAGAGGTATTAAATTAGGAAACTAAACATGTAAATGCTTAAGCTGTATGGTTTTCGACCTATAGGATTTTACCTAGTCAAATGATTACTGGTTGCAACATTTGACGTATGAATAAAATATCAGAGCAACCCTTCCAAATGTCATTTAAACAGGATAACAAGCTATTGATCACACGTTTGGGAACCACTGTTTAGTCCATTTACTAAATGTTGGAATGTTTTAAAAAATTAATCTATTTTCCTGTAACGTGGCATTACTCAGAATACACCAACAGAAAATAACTGGGTTTGAAATAGTACCTTTTGTTGGTGTAACATATTGGTAAACATTTTAAAATCCCTAGCTTTTATTTGATATCACTGTATGTGTGAGTCTTTTGATGTAATTTGACACAAATGTAACCTATATTCATATGCTAACTGTGTATTTCTGTTAGATAGTTATTTGCAGTTCATGCTTTAGTGGCCATTTATATAGTTTTACTCATCATGTCAGCCAGCTCTGACATTATCACATGGCTCAATATTGTTATATGCTTTAAACAGTGAACAAGAAATAAGCAAGGACTAAGTAAGTCAAAGCCTGTTTTAAGAATAACAAACCAAAAACCGATAGAGTAACAGTAGGTATGTACAGCAAACTCTTTTAATCAAAATCCACTTTATGGGATGTTTGCAAACAAGGGGAAAGGAAAGTTATTGGAAGGATTGTCTGTTAAATTAATGTGTAGAGCTCAAATAATGTTATTAATGCATTTTAACGTTGATATTGGTTATAGGAGATTAATAATATTTAGAAAATAAAACTATTTTTCTTCATTTTATTTTAGTAAGTAGATTATATTCTTTCTGGTAAATATCTGAAGGGAGGGTTTGGTGGTTTTTTTGTCCAATCATCATTATGCAGGGATTAATTACACTACAAAGTAGGAAATGTCATACAAATAACAACATATACCAGTGACCAGCTTCATGTCTCTTTCAGGACATTATTTTGAAACTTTTATAATGAGGAAAAACAGTGAAAACTCAACAGCTGCAATACATGTAAAAGCAGAAGGAGATACATAGTAGAAATGCAAGATTTTCCCCTTCCCTATATTCTGAGGGATTTTTAAATGCATTTTGTTCTTATTCAAAATTAAGAACTGATATTACAAGTTTGCGACACACAGATTATTTTAGATGCCAGTATTATTTATATACATATAAAATGAGATGCACAAACATAGAACACTAGACTCTAGTACATTATAATACTTTATGGTTAGTGCTTCACAGTATTTATGTAGTAATTTACTACATTTCTTATTTTCTTAATGATGCTTGGAAACAAAAAGCCAGGTGCTTCATTTATTGTAGTACAAAATAAATGTCCACTTTGAAGAATCAGGAGTCAGAATCAGGAGCATGTGACCTCTGAATGGTGGTCACACTGTATTAGGCTGCTTAATTTCTTTGAAAACAATTGTTTGATTTACACAGGTATTGTCTGTAAATTGTTGCAAGTCAACATATTAATGGACTTGTTCTTGACAAAATTGCCAGGGATATCACCAATCCATCTCTAGTGAGAGCTGTGATGTGAATGTTAACACATACAAAAGTGACAGTATTTGGTGCAAGTCTCTGGAAAAAAAACCTGTTTTGGATGTTAGTGACAGCACCTAGGACTTTTTTGTTCCAGCTCTCTCTGTTGCTGTACCGATAACAACACTGGGAAACAGTGATCAAAAATCTTCACTTAATGCTTTCCCTTTAGGAAATCCTTGTTCTACTTAGGCCTTGATCTAACCAAGAATTTAAAAACATGTAAGGCATAATTCTACTTAAATACATTTTTACTGGAATAAATCATGGACAAATACTGTGAATAATCATGCACAGGTTTATTACTGTGTATGGACTCATAAATAAATCAGTAGTAGTACATGAGCTACAACCTTTCAGCAGGAGTAGGGTCTCACACAATCGCAGGCTTTAAGGCCAAAGGGAATCATTAGATTGTGTAACCTGACCTTCTCTATAGCATATCATATAATTTCATTCATTTACTCTGTACTGAGTCCAATAACTTATGTTTGACTAACACATCTCTTCTATATTTGCCTTTATATTGAGTTTCTTGGCCAAAAATCCATTACCATTTTTGTCAGGTCTACCATCACCTGAAAGAACTTTTGAGGATTTTTTTTTTTTACTATATTAGAAACTTGCCATTGGGAACATGGTGCTAAGTTTCTTTAAATGGCAGTGGTTATCCTAGAGTCTACAGTTTCACATCATCAGTAGTGTTCGTGTTGGATTTAGAGATTCTTTTGAGTGAAACATGCAACAGAAATATATTGCTGCCTTCCTTGTTTTCTTATTTATAGCTTGCTGTTAGGAAGTTTAAACAATTGCTAAAGAAACTAGTTATGTTAGGAAAACACCCAGATGTTTCTGCCATTTTCAAAGGGAACGTTGTATAGTAAAAATATGCTCTAATGCCGTTCAGAACCGTCCTCTCAATACTTTTTTATCCTATATAATTCATAGCAACATCTGATATGTTCCTGCTACCATTGTAGCTCAGAAGATTAAAGAAGGATTTTTAAACAGGAATGGGAGATTTGAGAAAATATACATTTGAACTGTGTTGCTCTTGCTCCCAAGGTGGACATAACCAGCACTCTTTAGCCTCCCAGATGTAAATTGGTACACTGAACTAACAGTATTGAATTTAAAGCATCCATCTACCTCAGGCTGTTAGAGATTTGTATTCGTAGAATTTATTATCTGTTTTTAGGCAATTTTTCTTTAGTAGATATGTAATAATATGGTTTTACATCACAGAGTATTATTTGTTTCTTTCGGGGGAAATTTTAGTCTAAAGATTAGTCTAAAATTTTAGTCATTTTGGATCATTAATATCTAAAACTACTTAAAAGTGTTCCTGTAGATTTTATTCTTGTAGTATCTTCCTTAAGATATTCCTTGTCTTCCTTGTAAAAAACAAATAACTATCCTCCAAACAAATAAACAAAAAGACTTCCCTCAAGTAAAGTAAGTGAAGGGCAGATATTCCTCTTGTAGTTCATGTTGTAACTGAAGCGGGGAGGTTTTTATTTGCTGGCTGTCTTAGAGCTGTAAGAGAGTTCTCTGTAATAGTGAAGACTCAAAAGTATAATTGGATCATTGAAATTAGGAGCCTTATTTTCTTCCTTACAATATAGCTTAAGTTCCTATAGGTGCTGAAGTTCAAGTTCAATGGTATGAATACTCATGTGCAATTCTGACAGTATCTAGACTCAGTCTTATGAAATAAACTGAAAGTACAAAATTAAGTCCATGAACTAGCAATTTAGCTAAATTCTTTATACCCTGATTCAACAGTCATATGATATTTTCAACAGTAATAAGGAAAACAATGGTCACTTCACACACACTGTGGAAGGTTTCATCTTCATATACTAGTATATAAGGTTAAAGCTTCTTGTAAAATTAATTGGAGGGGAGCTAACAGTTTCTGGACATTTCTCATGCCTGCCATTATTTCTAACATTTTATTTTGTTACTTATTTCAAGGTGATCATACCTCTGTGGCAAACATAGTGCTTTCATATATTTTTAATACATTTGCAGTACAAAGTATCTGAATTACAGAGATTTTTATAATGAGCAGCAAAAATGAGGCAGATTTTATTAGGCTGTATAACTACCTCTTGTTGATTATTTTTAATTGGTGAAATAACAAATTGCTGTTTTATCTTTTTAAGTTTTTGACCTAATAACTGCACTGTTTTTCATGAAACATCTCCTTTGGACGTAGCTGGAGGCTTTCTCAGTAGTTTTTTTCATAAACTTAGATATTACTCTCTGTTATTAGTTTATGGAATTATTCAATAGTTTGAGTTGGAAGGGACCTTTGAAGGTCATCTAGTCCAGCCCTCCTGCAATGAGCAAGGACATCTTCAACTAGATCAGAACAGTTATTAGCTAATATACCTTTCTAGCAATGTCCTCAGGAGTCTCTAGTAACACTCTGGTTGTTTTTTGTAGCTTTTCGTGTGACTTTTCAAAATAAAGGAACAAATAATAATTTTCAACCAACTCCCAAGCACTACTTCACACAGAAACACTTGCATTATTCTGAACTGACGAGCAGCATTGCTCCTGTCAGCCCCCTCTCTTTCCCTTCCCTCCTTGCAATCCAGTCGTTGCCATGTACAAACAATGCAGTAAAATATTATCTTTGGACCACAACTCAGTGTTTTAATACTTCTTTTTATATATTCTCTTACCACATAGCAATGTCACTTTCATACAGATTTCTTTCTTGGTGTTGTACACTCCATCCAGGATGCAGGGTTTAACGTTCATTCTCTATTGCTGTATAATCTAAGAGCATATAAATATATATAGATATGTATATAAATGTATAATCTGATATCCCTGAGGGATGGTGGCTCCAAGTATCTGAGAAACTCAAGTAATTGATCGTCCTTAGCTTGTCTTACAGCAAATTAAATGTATCATAGTGAAATCAAGGATCTACTGAGACCCTTCAAATTATTTCCCACTACTCAGATTTCAATATTTAAACAGAATTCTATTTTTTTGTTTTTAAATGAGGCCATTGTTATTCATAGCCAATTTAGTATGAAAAGCTGTCCTTTAAAATGGATTCTAATATGAAAAAGTGTACATGATCTCTTTTCTTTCACCAAAACAGAAATCATCTTATGAATCATATTCAGTTGTTATGGTTCTCCACTTTGTAAAAAGTTGGCTTGTACGGAAAACTGGGCTTCATAGAAGTGCCTTTGTGCAGATTGTCCTGACAGGGAAAAACCATAGCTGATGTAGTCAGAAAAGATTTCATAGACTCAAGAAGAATGGATTTTTATCTGTAAAAGAGGACCAGAAACTTAAAAAAAAAGAGTTAAAACAAAAATCCTTGAAGACATTACTTTGATCAAGCAAAAGATTTTTCTCAATTTCTTTACCCTATACAAGCGCTGTACAAGTTCTGTGGACAGAGCTTGAGTGTCCTACCACTAAAGCACTGGCATCTGGTTTGTACTGCAACGTTGTAGACCAATTTAATTTAAATTATTAATTAATTTATTTACCAGTCCTTTGAGACCGCCCTAGGATTTTCTTGTAAAATTACTCATTCTGATGGAAGTAATGCATTAATTTCTAATCCATGTAGACATTAGTCTGCTGATGTTCTCTCATTAGAGGAGAAATGTTAGTACGAAACTAAAGTAGTAGCCAAAAAAGGATGAAACTGTGTCACCAACTCTCACTTGTAAAGAATAAAATGAACAGAAAAGATTAGATAACTACATGTGTTGTTCATATTTAGTAATAACTTGAGTTACCTTTCAATTTTTTGCTGAAGTTATGATTGAAAACATGGTTCTGGTTTAATGAATGTAACTGAATATTTAAAAAAGTCATTGGCTAACCCTTTTGTTGTGGATTTTTAATGATAGAAATAGGTTTGCTGCTTTGTCAGTCTTCATCACATCCAATTGGTTATTCCTTGCGTAGCCAAATTCAGCCCTTGGGTAAGCGATGTGGATTCTTCCAAATGAGGAGATTGCTCACTGATTTACAGCTGCTATGAGCTACACTGACCTGTTTAGAGCTACATGTGATGTTTAAGCTGGAGACTCAAACATTTTGCAGGACAGTAATAGAGACAGGAAGAATCATAGGAGAAATTCTATTAGGAGATAAATATTTGTAGTAATGAGGGAGCAGGATAGAGTCATGCTAGATGCTTAATCTGAATGCCAACAACCCTTCCGATCGCAATACATTTATAACGTTTTCCATTTCCAAACAATGAGCAATCAAACATTAGCTAATTAAAATGCCTTCAGTGCTGAAAGAAAACATAAAAATCCATGAAATTATCAAATAAAAAACCCAAGTGACTAATTTGTCAGCTTCACCATCACTTTACAAGGAGCAACAGCCAAGTTATCGCTATACTGCATATCAATCAATTTTACTTTTTACAGCTGATAAGATATTCTCTAATTAAATTATGTTTTAATTGCCTTTGACTTTTAATGCAAGGAAAATGGCAATATGCTTCCATTAAAATGCTCACTACTCATTTCTGTACACTGTGATTGTCGTTATGCAGTTGACAGTTGTTGCACAGTGATATCAAGACTCCACACTTTCTCTTTAAACAAGGATCTTAAAATGAGCGCAGGGTTATTTTCTATATCCTAATACAAGTCTTTTAATTGTTGGCAATATCGAGTAATGCCCACTTATACTCTGTTGTCATTCTCAGTTATTCAAATAGCATCTTTAAAAACGTTTGATTCCATGTGTGACTGCATTTACAATCAAAATGCCAGCCCTGGAAAATGCAATCTCCCTGTTTTTGATTCTGAGTTTGTTACTAATTACCTTTCAAAATATTTTGGGTTTCTAAGACTTATTATGAAGCACATAGATAGAAGAAGTCGTGTTCCTGCTTTGTGATATGAGAATTAATTACAGTACCAAAATGTGTGTCAGTAAGAATGTGCCAGAATTAGGACTATAAATACCTCTCAGCACTGGTATGGTTGTCTTGCATATGATGGCAAGCATGGAAGAGCTGTACTGATAAATAAATGAGATGAGGAAATGAATGTAAAGAAGACTCTTCTCCAAACACCTCTTGGAGCAAATAGTGGGAAAGCAGCAGGTAATTTCTTGACAGTTCCTGTCCTTCAGTTCAGAAATTACAGTAGTTTTTTAGGGGCTGGGATTTTTGATGATTCAAACCATATTTCATCTTAATTCATCTCAGAACTAAAGAAAGGTAAGCAGGCTATAAACAGACATGGCTGCAAAATACAAAAGCAAAACCAGAAAAACAACCAGAGAGAGATAACTTTTTTCTCTGGGCTTTGAGATAACAGGACTAGTGGAAAAAAATCAAGTGCAGCCATACCGGATTTAGTTTACTGTCTGACCCAAAAATTAATTTCTACACCAGCTGCAAAGAAAACATCACCTCAAGGTTGTATATGAAGGCTTCTGTCACACAATTACTCAACATGTTGCATTCGCTTATTGCCATATGGACCTAACCCTATGCCCCTTGCGTCTGGTTTACAAATAAAATAAGAAGTGCCGCAGCTGTATTTTTCAGCCTTCATTCCTTCAATGAACAGATAATGATTTAGCCAATGCTGAGATATTTGATGTTAGTAGTGGACATTTTAGTCCCTGCACGAGTCCTTAATCTCCCTAGGATCCACAGGAAGAAAATTATTTGATATGAGAACCTTTGATATTACAAGTTGTATTTAACATTTCAAGGCTCATTTGAATCAGCTCAGCTCACTGAACTGCTAAGGCATACAGGACAACACATCCTGCAGAGAGGAAAAACCTATAGATGTGCTTTGTAGCCTAAAGGTATATTACAGAAAATTGTGGAAAAAAACCTGAAGAAAAGGCCCCAAATTTTATTGGTACCATTCATTTCAGGAGTCATCTGACAGCACAGGCCTGGTGCATTACAGAACAGAAGGGCAGATGGATCAGGAGCCAAAAATAATACTGAGATTTCTATGGTGCACTGGGGAACTTCTAAGACAGAAATTCTGTTACAACCCACAAACACCTGGAGAGCATGAGCCAATGAAATTTTTTACTAATGTAAAAACTACCATATCATAAAACTGTACCGTGACTCCCTTCCCTCTATTGTAATCCATTAAGACACTAGAAAATTTAAGTTTTCAGTAGAGATGTGCAGGCAGTAACATCTACCTACTGTGCCTTGGCAATGTACTAATGGCTGTTGCGAAACCCTTGCTGTAAGCATTCAGCCAGGTTTCTGCCCACAGCAGAAATAAATGAATAAGTTGTGCTACCCATGTTACACATTGTTTTGTAACCTCAAGTATAAAATAAAAAGAACTAAAATCGTTTCAGAGGTGAAGTATTTTGTGGTAGATTGAAGATGGAATCCAAACCAGAAGATTTTATGCCTTTACAAAAGCGTATCTTTGTACTGCTTAAAGTGCTTGACTTTTAAGTGTGGCACTATAAAAGGAGTGATTTCTGCAGATGAGGTTTTATTACGAGGTATAGATATGCTGATAATCTCAAACACATCCCAAGGCTTTACTTAGGTGATGTTCTCAGTGACTCGGTAGGACAGATTTGGCTGGTGGGAGGGCATTTCTGTTAACAGGCCTGAAGGATTAAACTTGCATTTAATTTCTAAGACCAGCACAGTTCTTGACAAGACACTTTTATTTCTACTAGTGGCATGAAGTTATTGCAAAGAAATACTATGATATAATCTGCAGTTCTTGTGGTGTTTCTTGAGGAGACAACGTGAGTCAATGGTCAAAGAATCAAAAAGTCAGAAAGCTCAGTGAAAAAAAAAAATAGGTATTTTTAGAGGAAATCAAGCTGCATAATGTATAAGCTTGTATTGGTAGAAAGAATAATTATGCAGAACTAGAGTGGTACCTCCTAGGAAGCACAAAAGGATACAGTGATGCATTGCCCAGTTAGCCTGGTGTAGGCTCTTAGAAGCCAGTAAAATTTTCTGTGTTAATTCAAATCGATTGTGGGTCATGTCCTAGATTTATAACAATTACATTAAAAGATTTGTGATTAAAAAGAAACCCTAGATTTTTCAATATATAAAAATACAGTCAGTAGTCACAAATACCTTCCAAGGTCTTTCAAAAGTGCAGTTAATGTGCTTGTTTTTAGTCTCTTTTCTTCTTTCCATTTTTTTTTTTAACTAGGCAATACACAAATCCAGAGGAAGAGGCTGCAATCTACAGGAAGCTGGTAGGTCAAGTTTTAAAATGATATAAACTCTAGTGCAATTAGGCTGACAAAAAAGATATAAGCAGTAAGGTAATGAAACTTGCATTTACTGGGTATTGAGAGAATATGCAAAATCATTTAAATTTACATACTGAGGGGGAGAAAATGTGGTTTAGCAGAGGCAATTAACATGAGAAAGTAAGACAGATGCTGTGCAAATAATTCATAATGAATAATTTCTTTGCTCCATTTTGTGTTTGCAAGTTTTCCAAACAAACTAGTTTTTCTGATGTATATGTTCAAACTGTTTGCTGAATAATATCTATGCATAATTTTTTGTCTGTAATTCATTCATAAGCAGAGCTTTTTGAATATTCAAGCGTTTTTTGAATGGTTATGTAGGTCGCACAACACATTTCTCTTTTCCAATTGCAGAAACATAACTTATAGGTTCTGCTATGAATAATCACAATATTTAACAATATTTGCTTCATTATTTTACCAAACATTCCTGCCAGTAAATTCATTTGTTATAATAATCATGGAAGAAGAGATGCAAACAAAAGCAAATAAATTAGTCTGGCATCCCGTTTTTTCCTCTTTTGTTTCTCATTTGAGAAAAATAATTTGTACTGCCCATAATTCTGTTTGTCTTTAATTAAAATACATGAGGAAGCTGAAAATACAAAACCATAGTCTTAATGGTACTCGGGTTTCATATGGCTGTAGCGTAGAGTTCTACTTAAATACACAGAGCTCCTTGCCCAAATGGATGTGCTCTCATTTACTTCATGTGCTCTTGTCGGCTGGTTTTGTGCCGGTCATGTGGATCCACTAGATGCCAAAAGCATTGTCTCGCAGCTACACTCTGCTCCATAAGCTCACTTTTGGAGGAAGTGATGTGTTGGGCAGCTTGAACCTCCAGTTACAGTACAGCTGAATTTCCCTTCATCCTGTAGCCAAATGTATTGGTTTCTGCTGTACGGCAGAAAGGACAGACTTAAACATGGGAAGATAATGAAGATAAATATACTATTAGTTGGCAGTCAAGGTGATTAATTGCGAGAAGCAAGCTTAATTATGGCAGTAGTAACAATTGGTGTCATGGACAGACACCAAGGTTGTTATGGCCCATTGTAAGAAATGTGTTGGAATTTAGATACGAGCACATTAATGAATTAGTACAAATTGTGTCTTCTTATGTAACAGCCATATAGTCTTAATTATATTTAGAACGATATTTATTTGGAACGGTAGAAAAGGCAGTTTTTGCACTTTCAGTAAGGGAGGCAGGTCATCAGACCTGAGAGACTGCAGCATTCTTATGATAAATTGGGGATGATGAACTCAATGATGAGTGAATTCCATTTGCAGAATCTTATCAGTAATGTTAAAAAAAATGTATTTGGGTTTATATATTTATTTTCATTTTGCACATGGTTTTCTGTTCAGCACATTTCTATCTCAGAGTTTCTATTTCAGTTTGCTATTTCAATAGGGATGTTAAAAAAAAAATCTTGGTATTAGTAAACTAAGTTTCACAATCCTAAGGAAACCCTGGGAGAAATTTGAGTTCTCTTTTTGAGGTACCTGCATACCTTATTCATACACTGGCAATGAGGATCTGGCAGTCTTAGCTTGTAGCTTTTTTTCCTGAGATGAGAAATTAGCCTGGAAACAGCTTGTGACGTGAGAAGTGCCAAAGATCCCCCTAAACCTTCCTAACACTAATAGGACAGGAGAATGCAGAGACTGTATGAATACAGTTTAATAAAAGTCAGTTCTGTAAATGTGTATCAGTGTTCTCATATTTTACACTGAAAAATGAGAAAACTCTGAGATTATTATTTTAAATAGCTGAAGTATATCTCTATGTCTTTGGAAGAGAATGGAACTAATAGAATAACTTGCTTAGTAACTCCTGGTGTACCGGTGTGTTAACCAGAAAGTACCAGTTCCTTTAGGTACAAAGAAATGATGTCTTTAATGAGCATGGGAAACTAAGCAGTTGTTTGAAAATACAGAGAAATAACAAAGTATTTTCATTACAACTAGAAAGAAATTGTACTTTATTAAGATTTTACATAGCAAACGTGACTTCTTTTTTTAAAATGTGTTATATAAATTAAAGTGAGAAAAGAACAGAAAACATCCATTAAACTAATCTAGTTGAGTATATAGTCTCATTGTTCCTTGGGCTTTTTTCAGCACTTGAAATCTCAACTTCGTAAAACACCTGGACATAGTAAACCTTACAATTATTATGTTTTATTGTCTTCTTTCCTATTTATCTAAAGTTTAAAAGAACATGTTTTGGCATCTCTGTGTTTTGTTAGTGACTGCTATAACATTGTTTTTGTAATCTGAAAACAGGCATTCTAGATTATATGTTCCTGCAAATAGAACTCTTGCTCTAACTTCCCTTTCTTCTATGGCTGCCTTCATTTCTTCTTGCGCTACAGGAGTTCTTACTGGTAGGAGTGATAAATGAACATGTTTCTTTGCATTATACATATTAACACCAAATAAACTGTGTATACCATATCACTCTAGAGATCTATTGGCCAGTGCTGTTATAGCCAATGCATTAAACATTGGGCTTCTAGACTGCTCACTGCAGTTTAACACAACAGATAATGAAAGGAGATCAGGCATGAAAACTTCCTCTTTATCTGGCACCTTTTGTCACACAAAGTAACTGATAACAGCTAAGTTCATCATCCTTCTTTCCTACAACATTCAGGAAATCAGGCACTTAAACCGTGACCTTCACAGAGAAAGGACTGTGTCATTCTGTTTAGTCAGTAGAAAAATAGGGCCCCCGATCCTCAACGGAGCAGTTGGATTTTGCGAGACGATAAAGCAAGTGAATACTTTGGTGTGCTTGTATGGATCTTCTTCTCATGGAAAATATTTTGCAATAAAAGAAATGAGGGTAGAAGAAGGCAGAGAGCATAAAAATTAGTGATGAAAGATGAGGCTAAATTCAGATTAAGCATATAAAAACTAAATTGTTTAATAGCTTACTTAAACATCAGTTGCAGAGTCTCTATTACTTCATTCTTTTATTAAAAATGCTATGCAGTAACACAGAATTTATGCTATCTGTTGGGGGGAAAAAAAGTTATTCCAGTCCTGAGAATTTTTCATTGGTTTGTTATTATTTAGTATTCCTCATTATTATATAGTCTTTCTTATTGTCTTGGTAATTCTTGCATATTAACAAGATGAAAAAAACCTCATTCTATTATATTTCCTACTGCCAAGTGAGCCTGTGAAAGTTAAAAGACTCAGTGATATGTTATAGTATTTTTACATACCAAATTCAGCTTTCCCTCTCTCTAATTCCTCCCCCGATCTCCAGAATGGTCTTCTTTAAAAGGAAGAGATGCTGTCAGTGAAGTATGCATTGGCATTTAATGTAGGGATAGTAATGTATCATTTAGAAGGTAAACTGTCACAAATTGTGTGCCCTATTTTATATATTGTGTGCTTTAATGTTTTATTTTTGTTCTCATCATTCTTTTCATTTTTATGTGCACCTTCCAGCAGATGATTTGTCTGAACCTTTGTACATGCTTACCTTAATACTGCTTTTGAGGCAGACATTAGTGACTGAATTAATTGATATTATGCAAAATAGCTACTGTATCCTTTACACCCCCTTCCCTTCCCTTCCCTTCCCTTCCCTTCCCTTCCCTTCCCTTCCCTTCCCTTCCCTTCCCTTCCCTTCCCTTCCCTTCCCTTCCCTTCCCTTCCCTTCCCTTCCCTTCCCTGCCCTGCCCTGCCCTGCCCTGCCCTGCCCTGCCCTGCCCTGCCCTGCCCTGCCCTGCCCTGCCCTGCCCTGCCCTGCCCTGCCCTGCCCCTATGCGTTGTTTTAGAGATATTATTCTACTTAAATCTACTATCTAGAGGTAGTATTAAGACACTCCTTGTTTCTTAAACAATTTAACTGACCTTTCACTTAGACTAGATACTAGAGCTGTCTCTGTGTGTTGCCACATATCTGAACTTAATCTCATTTAGACTTGTGCAGAGTGTGTATCTGAGGTGTACCTCATCCTTAACAATACCACTTCATGCAGAGCTGAGAAAAAATACTTCTGATATCAGAAACAAACGATGACTTTATCCTGACTTCACTTTGCCAGTGAACTCACTGTTACTAACCAGAGTGCTCCCTGACTGTCATGGTTTTTATCATGATCACCTTGTTGTATTTTCTTGCAGATCAAAAAATGTAGAGACAGTTCTATATACCAACAGCTCCATGAAGTATACATTTTTTCTTTAATGTTATGTTCACAATGTCTCAGTAATTACTGCAGGAAGACAAGTGAAACTCTTCATCCTCTGTGGTGTCAGTCATTAAAATGGCTCAGAGAATTAACATTGTATTAGCTTGCAGTGACATTCAATAGCAGTCAGTAGTTTGCAAAACTAAACTAAGGACTAGTTAACAACTGTACCTTTAATTTACATCACAAGAGTAATGAGAATACAGATTTCAGTGTTCAGAAAACAAAATCTAAAATGTGTATTACAAACCAGTATGTTTGCAGAAACTGTAAAGGCCAGAAGAAGGTAAAGACCTGGGTCTTGATTTTCCTGATATTTGTGGGTTTAGTTTATACTTATCCTGTAAGCACTCTTTGTAAACTTCTATAGTGATGCCTGATTTCGATACCTACAAGGTGGTGTTTCCTAGAGGTGGACAGTTTCAATGGAAAATTTCTTTTCAGAGACGAAGCAATTGTTCTCTGCATCTCCCAGATGAGCAAAGGCTCATCATTTGCTTAGAGATGGCACTAGTCCACATTAACAAAAGGTTGTCATCCACATTCTTTAGAACTTGTTTGAAATATTTATGCTTAGCAAAGGAGAAAGGGTTTTAGATATGTAAGTCCAGACCTTCATATATGTAGAACACATCATAGACATGCCCCATGACAAACAGGTGGTATTCTGTTCCCTTTTGCACAGAGGTGGGTGTTTCCTTAGGGAGGGTTCTGCATACTGATCATGCTCATTTGCAGACAGCAATTTCTCTGAAGGGAAGTAGTCCTTTCAGTACAATGCTGTTCTATGCCTGTAAATGCCTTCACGTTTCCTTTACTTTCCACTGATCAGGTATTACCTCCAAAGACTTTCCCATCCTTTTTTTTCTTCTCTTCTTCCAGAACTGCAAACTTGTTGATGGCTTTGAATTGTTCAGAGCCGTTCAAGCATATAGCAAGTACCTTTCTAACTGCTCGGTACTTCCATTTGAGCCATTTCAAAGACAAGCTATAATTCTTCTAAGGTAGATGGGCTGGCTGTAGAAGGGAGGAAAAAAAAAGAAAAAAGAAAAGGCTAAAGGGATTGGAAACTACTTGAAAACGTTAGCACAATTTCAACACAGAATCACAGAATCTTAAGGGTTGCAAGGGACCTCAGATTGATAAATAATGGACAACTTCTGGCAATATTTAAGAGGTGACACCAACTCCCTTCTTTTAATGTCAAACCTGTGCAACATTTACTGAATTACCAAATATGGTAATTCCAGTGTGTTAAAATTCTGTATCTTGCTACTTCTCCCCTGTTTGAAGCTCACCACACAATACTCATATATTGCTCCCATACTATTGTGTGGTTACATCCTTGGAACCAATGCTTCCATGCTTTTGCTCTTTTGTTTTGGGTTTTTTAATGTTTCTCTATTCTTTTTTTTAATAATTCAGAGTCCTGCTTGGAGGTTGTCTTCCTTAATATTGCAGGTGTGGGATTAAGAATTAAAACAGGACATCTAAATTGGGTGGGAGTAATGATACTCTAGTATATACAATAAAGATGGGAAATGGTACCAATCCATTAAAATAAGTGTTAAAGCTTTTGAGAAGCATTGTTCAGTAAAATAAGCTCTGTCTTTATTCTGAAGAGTTGAGTCCTATGGTATTACTGTGGATCATTGCATACCACAATTTATAGTTTACAGACTTGGGAAAATCTATGCTTATCACCTGGTGTGACCTCTTGTGTAATGCCAGCCAGTGAACTTCACCTGAACTTCACCCAAGCAACCACTCCATCAACCCCATAACTGACATTTGAGATGCAATGTATCTTTCAGAAAGATTTACAGTTCTGTTTAAAGACTTCAAGCAACACAGAATTCACATTCCATGGGTAAAATGTTCCAGTCATTAATTAGAGGCAGTATTAAAATTTCACCTTCATTGTACAATGCATTTACATAGCATCAGCTTCCAGAAACTGTCTTTAATTATGCCTGTTTTGATCAAGCTATAGCGGTGCATGTGGTGGAGTGGCTACATATTAATAGAGGAATAACGATATATAGGGACACATTGAAAAATCAGCAGCTCCAGGTCACAAAATTCAAACACACTCTTAAAAGGCAACGGGACAGGCATCCAGCCTTTATCTCCACTAAACTGCACATCTTTATTGTCTTATTTTTCCTTTCATTTCAAATTAAACTGAAGGTCAGTTTTTGAAAGAAGTGTGAGAAGGAGAATCGTGGCCCTTTAGAAAGTGGATAAAAGGTTCTGGTGTCAGCAGGTTCTGTAACTGACAGGGTGATATTGAGAGAGACTTTGAGGTTATTAGAGACCAAAGCTACTAAACATGCTGGTTCTAGACTGTGTGTCCTAGGCCTGCCTTTTGAGTATCTCAGGCATGGAGCAGTAACTAACACAGCCAACAGGAAACAGTACAGTGATACATCTGCTGTGCCATTCCTCAGGCACGTTACTAAAATCTGAAGAAATATGCTTAAATTCACTTGGGATTCACAGCTTGGAACTTGTTCTTGAAGGCAGGCACTTACATTCTTTCCTCTAAAGAACTAAGTAGGGCTCAAGGATTTAAAATATGCTAGAGAAGGAGTAGCCTGTGGTCACCGTTTACTTACTAATCCGGTAGGTAAAGAGTTCCAACCCAAGAAATATGAGGTATTTGGTTTATTCTCTCCAGCCTCATGCATATTCAGTCTCACGTCTCCCATTCCCAGGAGAATACCCTTACCACCAGATTAAAGGGATGGGAACAAAACTCTCTTCTGCCAAAGCTGTATCACCACATCTAAAAGAATCCAAGATCAATTTAAACAGAGAACAAGAAGGGAGAGCATGGTTCCCTGTCTTCTGTTAGGACTCACTGTAGGGAGAAGACGTGGTTATCCATCTAAAACATACACTAATTGTCTCTCAGATATTCAGATTTTTGTATAGTTATCGTTAATCCTGAGCATGGACATAAAGCCAGTGTTCTCACTTTGCTCTTGCTCATAATGCCTAGGCATGTAGCCTCTGTTTATTTCTGCTTTGATACATTCTCCGCTACCCCTCCACTCACAGGTGTCGACTTTATGAACCCCCTAACAGTGGGAGCATATATTCAGTTATCCACCAGAAGAAACTAATGCTGTTCACTGCAATCTGCCTTTCAGAAAACAGTCCCCCAACCTGAAACGTATCCTGCCTTCTTTTTCACTAGATACCTGACCCTGACTTCAAGCATTTTGTTGAACAAATGAGGCCATCTCACCAAGGCGCCTGGATTGGTCCGTGTCATTAACCCGGATCCATCATAATTGACCATCACAAATCTCTGTTGCGTGGCACTGAATCGGCCATTTGTTTGTTCTCTCTCAGATCACTGGTGTATTAAGTAACTTTGTAATCTTCTGTATGTCACTACTAGAAATACTCCAATGAGATGGAGATTTACAAATATCTTTAGATTGCATGGGCTAAACATATTTTGGCTTTTGCTAATTTCTGTTTAATCATCATAAGCATCAAATCACATGCTTATGAACTGCTATTACAGGCTTTCCATTACCTTTGTCACTGAGACTTGCATCAAAACGTAGTTTGACAAGATTTGTTTCCCATCTCGGTCTTTCTTCCTGACAGGGACAACTCATTACTTAACTGCAACAATCTCTTTAATACATCTCTATCATTCATTTCTGCAATCTAGTTTATTTTCAAGCAGAGAGATTATTTCCAGTAAAACGACTATCACAACATCTCTGTGCAGAAGTCTCTCCACAGAACCAAGACATCACCATGCATATTACATTAAAATGTAGACCACAGCATTTGAGGCAGGGATGTATCTTGAAATCTGTGAAATGCTATAGAAAAAGATGAGGCCAGGGAGGAGTTGTGACTATATGGATCTTCTTCACCCCTGTGAATAAATGCAGTCCTCAAGCTACAGCATTGCATGTAATTTACGAAGCTCTACTAGTATGCTCAGCTCTCCCCTCTTCTCAATTAACCTTGAAAAGCTGAGAGATACTTCCCTGCTGATTTCTAGATTGCCCCTTAAAACTCCTGCTCTTTGTTGACAGTTACAAAACTACAGTTGCAGTTGAAAAATTAACTCTGCTGTAGTTTCTCTCTAATCAGACATTTCTAGGATGCTTTCCCCAGCTACAGGTAATCCAATGTGCTCCAGTTTACTTCGTTTCCCCACACAGATTTTCTGTTGTATGGACATGATTGTTATGTTTTAGCAGCACTCAGCCCTGCTGCTGCGCATTACCCCTGTCCAAGGCTCCTTTTCACTGCCGTTTCTGTGTATCCTGGCAGATTTAAGTTGCTACTTTCTTCCTGGCCTTGCCAGGAATCTGTAGAAAGTTTTATAGGTTGACAGCAGCTTGTGTCTAGCACTTTGCCATTCTAACCTTTTCTGGTTTGCTTTGCTTTAGTGTTTCTTTTTTGGTGCTATTGGTGCTTTCACGGCTGTGTAGCAAAGAGGGAGGGAAAAAAATTAAAGTTCAATGTCAGTGTTTAATTATCCTTTACAGAAAATATAAGCATTCTGCACGGTATTTGGAAGTAACAGTATATGGAGCATGATGTGTGAGGTTCACCCGTGGCCAGTTCATTGAGAAGGGGAAGATGGGAGCTATAGTAATTCTGAAGAAGTGCGGCACAGTTTGTTGAAACGGTTGTAACTTGCGGCTAAAAGATGGATGGGATTTTTAACAGTTTTTAGTTGGTTGGTTTGTTTTTTTCCCGTGACGAGCTGCTGTTTGCTGTTGCTGTTCCGCGGTCCGGCCGGCCCGCAGCCGCGGAGATGGCGCGGGGGGCGGCGGAGGGGCCGGGCTCGCCCGCGCCCGCCGCCACCTCACCGCCGCCACCGCCTCCCGGCTCCGGCGAGAAAGGGGCCGCGGCCCGCCGCGGGAGCAGCTTCCCACCTTACCGCTGCCCATCCTCGGCCGCGCGCCGGGGCGACGGGACGGGCATCCCGACACCCGCTCCTCCCGCCGGCGCCCGCACCACCCCCCGCCAGCGCCGGCAGCACGGTTCGCCCGCCCAGAGACCTTTCCCCGCTCCCGCATCTCTGCGGCAGTGCCGGGCTGGGGCAGCGCGGCCGCTGCGCCGAGGGCCGGGCGCGGGCGAAGCGGCGCCGCCGGCGGTCAGGCGGCAAGGACACCCGGCGGGGCCCGCGGCGTGGCGGCGGCGGCCGCTGCCGACCGCTCCCTTTCCCGCCGCCGGTCCCGGCCCCGCGCGACAGCCGCCAGCGCCGCGCGGCGCGCGCTCCGGGCGCGCGGCCGGGCGCCGCGCACGGGGATTGGCTGTCGGGCCCGGCCGCGGCGCGTGCGGCCGGGGGCCGGCGGGGCTGCAGCCAGAGCGTGGCTGGCGTGCGCGGCGGCCGCGGCTCGCGCTGCCTCCCTCGTCCCCTCCCTCCCTCGTCCCCTCCCTCCCATCTCTCCGCCCGCCCTCCGCGGCGGCGGCCCCGCGCCCCGCTCCGCTCCCCTCCCCTCCCGGGGCGGTGGGAGACTGCGCTCGTCCCGCCGCGCCGCTCCGCTCCTCGGGGGAGGGACAGGACGCGAAGGAAAGGGAGAGGAGAGCAGAGCAGAGGAAGGGAAAGGAGAGGAAAGGGGTGTCCCTCGTCAGTGAAGGAATCTGCACCGGTGCTAAGTTATCTCCCAGAGACGGTGTGAGGCACTCGGGCTTGCTCAACCTGCTGCTGTTGCTGGTAAATGCTCTTCACTTCTTACTTGCCTACATGCTCAGGGTTTTCCTTACGGCTTTTCATTCGGCAGCAGCGCCTAAAGCTGCATCGTTTCAGTCTCTGTCGCTCCCTTCCTTTCTACCTACCCCCCCCGCCTTTTCTGTAATTGCGTTAGTGGAGTTGACAAGTTCTGATATGTGCCTTAAAACCAGGCAGTAAGTGTTTTGTTTCCTGCAGCCGTTTAATTCAGCAGTTGGAGAGGTCATTAGTTGCATGAGTTCCAGGGAAAGAGGATTCTCAGTGCCTCTGCAATAAGTGCTGCTGTTGCTTTTCTGCCCATTAATTCTCAGCTGTGAACGCTGGTATTCATTTTCTTTTCACGATGTTTTAATGTTGCCTTTGTTCTTTAAGCTTCTTGATTGTTTTTTTACCTTTTTTCCCCCTTCTCCTTTTTGGGATTGAAGTACAATTTTTTTTTTTTTTATCAGTTTTTGTCAGTAGCGTGGAAAGGTATCACTGATTCAGAAACTATTGTGCACTGTATGTCTTGGTTAGGAACAGGCAGAAATAAGAGAAGACGGGCATTTGTATTCCAAAAGAGAATTAAAAAAAAAAATTGCTGCTTTGCATCATTGCTGCAGATTTTCAGGAAGCAGTAAGGGGCAAGAATACTGTGTTTTTTGCAAAGATAACAAACGTAGAAGTGCTTTGGTGTTTCATGCATAGCCCTGCGATTGAGCTGTTTTGAAATCGCACTTAATAATAAATTCATAGCTGTGGAGGAAGAGATTGCTGGCATGCATTGCATACATTGCTGAGACAATGTACCAACGTACGCTAACACCAGCCCAAGTCCCTGTTAGACCTTACACGGAGTGGCAGTTTGACAAGATACTGTGCTTCTTGGATACACCCAAACTGAAATTTAAATAAGGTGGCTTAATGGATGTGAATTGAGCCCATAACTCTTTATCTCTGAAGCAGTCTCCTTTTCCTACACTTCTTGTTAGGATGCTTGTAAATGGTGGTGTAAACATTTATCTGCAGCAATTTCAGATATTTAATACTACTGATGTCTTAATAGGTGCTTTTTGTGCCTTTTCTTTTTTTTTATTTTACTTCCATACTTACGGGTTTTGTCCTTTTAAAAGGCTCAAAATGTAACGGCAAGTATTGTCTCTGTGTGTATATGTGTGTGCACATAAATATTTATATATTTATAAGCTTAATGTTTGGCTTGTACTTGTTTAAATTTACCAAACCTTGTGTTAGGTGGGGAGAACAGATATTGTAACAGAATTAAAATGCAGGAACACAGAATTGAAGGAGGCTTTGTTTGTAATATGTGGCTGTATCGTTAAAATGTTGTATAAGATCAAAGAAACTGAAAATGCAGGCACTTTAAAGATGCAAAGTCTGGAAGTAGTAGCCTTGTAGCTATTTAAGAAAATAAAGATTAACTGAAGAGATACAGAGTGCAAGCTGTCAGTAAGTACGTGTAGTTATCTAATATCCTCATAGAACCTTTTATGGAATGCTCTTTAAAACCTGATTTATTTCAAGAACATAGTCTTTCTTTGGGTGCAGAGTTAATGATGAAGTAATAGCACCTGTTAATACAGTTACTTCATGCAAGTTCAGTAGTTAACCTTGATTGTACAGTCTCAAAGTTTGAGCAAAACTTCAGAAGAATTTAGGGAGAGATATTCCTTTCTTTGAGAGCTTTGTGTTGTACTTATTTGAGGAACCAGTGTATCTCCACTGTCTAGAACGATGATAGGTATTTTTCAAAGGGGCTTGCCTAAGTGCTAGGCAAAGTGGATTTTTACAAGGGACTGAAAGCCTTCAGATATGTGACATTTCTTGCATCATCAAGGTTTAAACTATATACAAACAGCATATCCAGTCATTATTTTCCTATGCATTGGAAAATCAGCAACTAGGTTAACAATTAATTTAGCTTGGTCCATATGCTATGGTTTTTAGTTGCTGAATAATAAAAAATATTCACATATTACAGCGATATAGGTTGTGTGGTGTTCAAAAAGCAAGCTGTGAGATATAAGCTTTAATTCATTTCAAGAGGAAAACTTTTTTAACTGTGGTTTCTCAGTGTCCTGACAATGTTTAAGAACTCACAAAAGTGATTTTTTTCCCCCCAATTATTAACACAGATTCAACATATTTATTTTTTTTAAGTAGTTTTTATCTGGATAATCTTTTTCAATTTTTATTCTGCTTATTTTTAAACATTTCCTACTAAGACAGTGCTTATATGAAAACAATAATCTTTTAATTCTCTATGTGCTTATTTTTCACGTGGATAATGAAAATAAAATAATCCTGTTTCTTTGTCCTTAGATTTCTACTATTTATGTAGCTGGGGGGAAATTAACACATGAACTTTGCTGGCGATGTTTTCCTCTAAGTAAATTGTAGTTTTGTTTTTAATTTGTACTAAAAGTCAAAGAGCTGCATGAGAAAATAGAGGAGATACTTTTTCTTGGTAGGTCACAGAGATTAATAGTGGTAGGAGCATTCATTTGAGGGGGCTAATAGTCAAATTTATTTGCCTATTTAAAGCACATTTTTATTTCTGGGAAAAATAGTGATATATAAATCAACTTGTGATATGTTGTGGTCACGACTTTGGTGTTTTCCTGCAAAATACTGCTTGTTTTGTTTCTGTTGTCAAAGAAAATTTCTTATTAACAGTATTACTGTTACAGTAAGTAATGGTGTAAGCTGGTTTAGGGATCTTGTGCTTAAAATTATTTAGAACGACATAGAAAAGGGGAAGTGTTTGCTTGGTTCAATCAAGGTCAGTGTCTAGACTTTCTTGCCTGAGAGGTCAAACTAAACTGAAGGTCAAATTAGATGGAGGCAAAGCTCAAGCCACTGTTAGACCACTCAAGTCAATATACTGATGTTTGAAAAGCTGTTTTGTGTTCATTTGCAGTTTACTGTGAATTTAATCCCTCAGTCCTTGGTGTTGTTGGCAAAAGGTGCACAAAGGAGCAGAACCTCTGAAGCCCATGCTTAAAGATAAGTCCAAAAAATTATTGGACTGATCTGTTAAATAATAATAAACTTTATATAAATGGATAGCTCTAAAAAGTCTGCCTTCTCCCATCTTGGACCCATAACAGGAGAAACAATCCCAGAATATAAGTTAAATTAATTTCTGCTAAAGTGGTTAAGATAAGAGATGTTTTAGTTCCAGCTTGCTTTTTCTGAAGGCTAGTATTTAATGGCAATGGCAAGTTTTTTAAAGGCTTTCTTTTCCTTTTTAGCTATGCCTATAATTTCATGAGATCTTTATCAAGAAGGATAGTTTTATGTAATACTTACTGTGCTACCATAGAAAACAGAGTTTTGCTGATACTAAGCATATGCAGAACTGCTACATGCTTTCTGACCTGAGGTGTCGAATCCCAGAGCCTTCGTAGCAACTGATAGTGACTCATCTTCCCAGTTTCTTACTGCACAAAACAGCTCATGTAGATTTTACTTTTAGTTCATGTAGGAGGTAAAGGATGAAATGGCTCTGGCTGCATCGGACTGTTCCAACCACAGACTGGACCAAGTTTGTGTGCTGGTCATCTCTGTAGCCTCCAAGAGAGACCCTTGTTCTAATCCTTACTCAGAGTCATTTGCTGAGCGGCTACAACGATGTGTAAAATGCTTTCTGCAGTACAGTCTCACCTAATCCACATACGGATTTAAAAGATACTTTGGAGTACTCTCTGTTGGCTGAATTTTGTGTCTCAATTACTGGTCTGCACTGGGATCTCATAATGCTGTTGAAGTTCAAGTACATCGTTTTAAATCCACCTTGCTGACTAACTCAATATTATCAGATAGACTTTTCGGATAAGCAGGAAGCACACTAAGCCTAGATAGCATTCATTTTTCATTATTTCTTAAATAGATTCTTTTTGGTTGAATTGATTGACATTCAGTCTCAAATAGTAGTAAATTGTCTACTTTCATGTTTATTGCTGAACATTAATAACCTATTAGTCATCCAAATAGGGATGTAATTATAAGAATTTTAGCAACAAGCTGCACAATACTCAATTAGAAAGTTATGTTTAGTTGAGCAGGTTGTGAATGGATATGTGATGCATATTCTGCCTTATACCAGTGGCAGTATTCACATATGTTCTGGGTAATAATTAGTGAAAAAAAACTATCTTAAGTCACACTTTTTTCTTGCACTCACAAATAGCTTTTCTAGAAGATACCTTTTATTTTCTGATAAATGGGAAATGAAGTTGCACTTGAGGTAGTGGGGTTCGACTTTGGGGCTTGGGGATTTTTTGTTTGTTTGTTTTGTGTTTGTTTTAGTTGTGTTTTTTGGGATTATTTTTGTATAATCCCAGTCAAGTAGTATGGGGGAATAAGGAACAAATATCACTTTTTTTGTTTTGGATCACAGAGTCTTCATTCTAGTTTTGTTTGTGAGGGATTTTTTTTTGTATGTAAGTGTGTACATTTAGCCAAAACCCTAACTGTAGCCCTTCAGAATTACTCATGTGTTTTAAAGATGTATAAAATACATGAATATCTGCTCTTGAAGGCTTTCATATTTGTTTGAGGCAACCATAGCTTCCTCTGTGCTTTATTTGGAGCATTTCAAGCTTTCAGTTATTCTCAGTTCTACAGATTTTTCTGTTGTTTCTCAGCCCACACCAGCAAGAAAAGCACCAGGGACCATTGAGACAGGCATGCAAAATCATTAATGAATGCATTGGTGAAACGCTTTCTTAGAGTATGGAGATAATCTCTGTCTCAAGCCCTTGTGGAAGGTCCTGTGTGAGGCATGTGGAGTGGCAGCAGCTGAAGCCCAGCTCTGTGCCATACCATAGCTGTGCATGCAGAGCAAGGCTCAGTGAGGGAGACAAGCGCATGGGTTTATGTTGATGTTGTGTTTGAGGGAAGCAACATAAGTGATGGGGACACAACTATCTTTACTTGCTTGTCTGTCATTGTAAGGCTTTTGTGGATATGGTGATATCAGCTAGTGTAATTTTTTTGAATAATGGCCTGAGACCCAGAGAAGCTTTTAGTGCAGATATGAGTCGAAGTCTGCCTAATTTTAGTGTAGCATCTTAACATTGCAAGTCATATTTCTACATCAGTGCACATATGTACAAGAGCAAACAGACCCTGCCTCCATGCATGTACTTCTGTGGTTATCTGGGTAAGAATCTAGGTGCCTCCTGGCAAATTTTATGTGTATTCCTTTAACTCTGAACATGCAAATCTGTATTTTTAGATTGTTTTTGTTTTTAATGGACAAAAAAGAGAATACTTAAGAAAGGGACTTTTCGTCAGCTAATGAACATAGGAGTGTTAGTGCTGCTGTGGTTTTGAATGGTTCTATATAGTGCTACTTTTAAACTGTGTTGTGGGAAATGTAAGTTTAAAGAGGTACAGGTTCATGTATGTAAGTGGAAGCTATTCAGATGCTGTTCTGAAGCCATTGTTAGATAGTAGTGTAGGGCTTATATGTAAACATATGTAAAAAGAATAAAATATATGAAGTCCTATTAAATGTCAACAACAGATTTTTCCAAAGCTTTTTGCATGTATCAATTATCTAATGTTTTCCTAATCTCTCTTTAAAATGCAGCTATATACAGTGAAATAAGTTTATCTCGATAGTGTGCCCCAACATTGTACTACATACTGGAAATAAATAGTAAGCACCTTTTTTTTTTTCAAGCCAAAAACCCCTCACTTAAGTGAGGCAGAATACTTGATGTTGAAATGTAACAGTGACACTAGAGACAAGATTTTTCATCTTGGAAATAAAGTTCATTTTACTTGCTACACTTACCTTGCCAATGTTGCAGGAAATACTGTGTTTGAATCAGATTCTGGGGAAAAAAATTAGTTGTTGGCTTTACATCAGTTGAAATAAAGTAGCAAAGGTAAATATTTTGATATACTATGATGCATTTACCGTGTTCTCTGTGGAGCAATGTTATGTGCTTTGTACTTGGAACATGAAATGAGTTTTCATAACCAAATTGAAATGAGATATGCGACTTAATATGCTTAAAGAATATTTTAAAAAATCAGGTTTTGTTAAAGATGCTTATGGATGCATGCTGTTTGCCTGCTTCCACTCTCACTGTGTAGACACCTACTTTCACCATTACTGAAGGATTAGGTATTTAAAGAAAATAACTTTTCATTTTAGTTCGTATTTACATAGATTACATGTTTGGATGTGCATGTGTGCATGTTTTTGGTGCATTAGTTTTTATGCCTAGGGACATTCAGGAAGTCGTGGTCTCTCAGGAGATGACAAGAGTATAGTCTGGAACACAGAACTTTCTTTTAAGGCATGTTTTCTTGTCTAAGCATTTCTTCTAACTTTTCTCTGCATAGTTGTGGCACAGAGGAAGGGGTTTTATCATTGTGGTTTTTGAGAGAGTGGACTATGGCTGGTATGCTAGTTTTGCATGAGAATATGCAAGTGTGAACATCTGCATAAGCCCATAGAAGGATGGGGAAATAATTTTCTCTTCCACTTCAACATAGCTGACTGGACACTAAAATACAAAAGATTACTAATGAATCTCACAGAAAAACAATTGGTTTGTCAAACTTGTTTCAGTCATGGGGAAGTTTTAGACAAATCTTTGTTTATAGAAGAATATTTGAGTAATTTGGAACTTTGTACTGTAACTATAGCTGTTGAGTAAACACAACAGTACCATGACAGTGGATCTGTAGTTTTAACAATTTGATTCGAGCATTTATATTGTAAGTGTGCAGTTACCTAAAACATGACTGAGTTTCTTTAAACATGTGACACATGAAGGTCTGCTGGCAATGAAGATACAGAGTATTTCCATGGTGGATGGCTTCAATCAGTTCCTTCTGTTTTGGGAACATGTTGCCTAAATATCAGCTAAAGAACACTGGCAAACACTGTTGAGGGAAACTGTAAATGTGCAGATCAATACTGGAAGTGAAACAATAGCAAACAGATTTTTAAAGCAAGTTGACTGTTTGGAGATGAGTGCATGCCTATAAGATGATGAAAAATTCCTATTAGCTTTACTCACTTAAAGATTAAAACTTACTGTCTCTCTGAACTTTATCCTGCCTCTGTAGCAGCAAATCCTTGAGAGAATAACCTACATCTAGGCATTTTGGTTAAGGGATGTGAAATAATGCATGTTTGATGGTGAAGTCTTTCCATGAAAAAATGTTAGTAGACCATCAGGTAGATTATTAATAACCTAAAAAGCAAGATATGGCAACAAAGACTTGTATATGACCATTTTTTTTTTTTTGAAAAGTGAACTGACTTTAGTTATTTTCCTGCAGAGAGGCTAACTTAAATCTTTTCTTTTTCCCTTTCTCTCCAGTTGCTTGTTGTGGGCACAGAGCAGTCTGAGAAAAAGTCTCTCAGTACAGTGCTAAATTTGGAGGTCATAGCTTTATTAACCAATGCTGAAGTACATGGTATTCTAGTGCAAATCTTAGCTGACACCAATGGCCCCAGCTACAGAATAAAGAACAAGCTGTTCAGCTGTCTTTCTTTCAGTTTTCCTACCTACTAAGGGATGCTTTCTGAAATCCAGAACATTGTCACCTTCTTTATTCTGTGGAACCTGCTTGAGATTGAGAGATGACATGAGAGTGGAGTTGCATGGAACGTATCTGTTCAGAAAATCATGTCAGTGATCCAGACCATTGCCTAAGTGTCTCACTGTGCAGCAGAACTTACTGCAGCATTTTTCTAGGGAATCAAAATCACAATTATTTCAGTAATCCTTCTAAAACAGGCCCTCTGGAAGGTGGAAACATCTTCATAGTACTTTGACTGTTTCATAATTGCAGGGCAAAGGAGAGAAGTATTCTCTTTCAGATCACGACATCGATAATGAATGTCTTCTGTTGGTAACTGATCTTACTGTCACAGAGAAAAGCTGAAATAGTGAATCCACAGTGTATCACTGTCATTACTCTCTTTCTCCTGCTTTAGTAGGATCATTCCCTAGCAAGGTGCTACCTCCTGCTTCAGAAGCCTGGCTGCAAACAGCAGTCTGTTTCCCTCCGTGGCATGAAGCTCCCTCCTGAGCAGGAGAATAATGCAGGAAAAAAGTAACCTGTATATTGCCTCACCTGCCCTGGGTGTGTCTTCTCTCTTTCAAAAGTGTAGTCATGGCCTTTGGCTCCACCACTGCATTGTTGTTACTCAGGTGAGTGCCTACAAGACCTTGAGCCCTGCATTCTGCCTCAGAGCAGTGGAGGAAAGGACTGGCAACTCCTCCTGGTATTGTGCTCCTTGCAGTATTACCAATGAGGATTACAAACTAATGAATCGAATGAGAGAGACCTTTCCCTTCACTTTCATAAGCAGCTGTAACTGCCGGAGAGAAGTGGTGAGAGGTGAGAAGAACCTGTGGAGCATTTATTCATCTATTGAAGCTCTAATTACCTAACTGAAACTCTTCCTCCATTTCTCCAGCAATCCCAGGGGCTCTATAGGTTCTTCTAGTTCAACTAGTATTCTGTATCAGCTACCTCCAGGCTTAAATTGCTTTTCTTATTCCTGCGTTGTTCCTTTAAAGGACCAATAATCACTTCTGCCTGCGTTTCTCTAACTGTCCAAAATATAAGCCCTTAATAGATTGCCCTTTAACAGAGCAACTTATGCAGTTCCTCAATGCCTGTCACCCTTTGTCCGTAACCTTCATTGACTGAAAGTATTGGAGTTTATACATTGTCAGTTTTGTGCATCTTGAGCTTAATGTGTTTTACAAGTTTTATAATTGTAGCCCAGTTGGTTTAAGGCCGACTTCTCGATGGCCTCTCTCCTTTGCACAAGGGTGCTGGGATAGGGAGAACTGTCATTGTGTCTACCTCAGCAGTCATCTTGGGAAAGTCAGAGTCCAGATTGTGTTGCTGTTCCCAACGTAGATGATAATTTCTTTCTTACCTGGTGATGTCATGTAAAGGAGGCAGCCAGGATACTTTTTCATTTCCTTGCTCTTTTAGAAGATAAGCAATATGAAGAATGGAGTTTAGATCTTTTTCACAAGCTGCTATAATTGCTGCTTTGTACCACATCCTTTTGCCAAAGGTTTTCCATCTATCCCTGAATACTAAAGAGTCTCTGGATATTGAAGTATTAGAAGTGATATATATGGTCAGATTGGGTTAGTCCTAGTAAGGTTGAAACCTGGTGAGTATTCAAAAAACTCTAAGCAGCTTCCATGAAAACAAATAATTTGTCTCTATGAATTGTAGAGAAGGTGTGTCTTTAATTTGCAACATAGCAATACTGAGATATAATGACAGTTCAACTGAATTGGCTGTGTTTGAATATTAGGGTCTGGTCCTGTGAATGGTCGTTATTGTCCTCCTGTTGTTCAAATGGCTTCATGAGCGAGGGTGACCTGCTTTTAAGGAAAGCTCTGCTGGAACATGTTTTCCCCACTGATGTCCATTTGCCACTTAGCTTAATTGATGCCTTTGAAAGAAGGACACTTAAAAGATGGTTAGATGTCACTTTAATTTTTGCTAATGAAATGCTGGTTAGTACTTACTAGGCTGCAATATTGGCACAGCAGACCCTATCATTTATAGCTAGTAAGTTTTATTTTCAAAATAAACAACAACAAACATATATATGAGATCAAATTTGTGGCAGTTGAACTTAATGGATGTCTTGCAATGATTGTAATGACCTTAAATCAAACCTTGCTTACCCATACTATTTATTTTGCTGGGGAGGGAGGGTAGCTTTCTTTATTTCTGTTTAAAGAAAAAAACAAAAGATGGGCTTTGCACCACATATTACACAAACAATAGCTGAACTTAAGGTAAAAATACTCAATACATGGCTTAAGATGGCTCTCCATCTAGGCAGTGCCAACAGAAGTAAAACCAGAGATTATCCTAGTAGTTCAAGAGCAGCTACGTGTTACTCTGTCTTTGCAAACAAGGTAAGATGCAGGTATTGCTGGGCACAGCAGGCTGGAAGGACTATGGCCACTGCATTGTTTCCTGCGTCTGGGTTGTGAGCTAGCAAAAATATGGATTAAAATCTATTTTTCCTTTTTGCTGACTTCCTTCTCACTTCACTTATCTGCTCAAAACTTACCTTTGGCAGAGCTGTATTTTAAGCTTCAAGATGTAAGCTTTAGAACCAAGGGTTGTTTGACTTGGGTTTAGTGTGTGAACGTTTTGGAGTGTAATTCCCCAGGTCTGTTGTGAACAGGTCTGTCTGTATCAGGAGTCATGGTATGCATATCACTGTATTTTTAAATGGTGCTTTCTTTGTAAGGTGGTTGGGTGGTGAATTTATCACATTTATGCCATGACCCTTAAAGCAGTCTCTTTGTTTGGATGGTGGTACTTTTTTCCCCTTGCACTTTCTTTTTTGCTCCTTCCATATCCCGCTCCCCTCAGCCAGGTTGTTGATGGGAAAGGTTTTACAAGTGTGGTTTAATGTTTGTAGTTGACTAATTATCTTATTGCCAGAAGTTGTGTGAATGCTTGGTGCCATATCCTCCATTGTATATGAAATCTTATTTGTGTCTGTTACCAGTAGATTATAGCAATATGCTGTATTTTATAAATGAATGTTTATTTTCACTTTGATTACTTTGTAAGACCATAGTGCTATTATTCATCTTCCCTGCTTAGCAGTTATTCAACATATCGGTTTGCTCACATACTAAATCTGTAATAGCTTTTTGTATTATGGAAAACAATCCTCCCTTTAGTAAGGAAGCAGTGGTGCACAGGATAAGCTAATGCACTGAAAAATAGGTTTATTTTCTACTTCAAAAAAGGGCAGTTGTGGTCCCACAGATAAAGGTCTGGATCTTTAGAACAGCAGACAAAATTCTGCTGGTCACTTCAGTTGCTTAAAAACTGCTTTTCCTCCCAAGCCTGACATAATAGATACATTTGGGAACTGGATTTACTGCCTGAAATGTACTAGTTTTGTGGAAAGATACACATCTAGTTTTGCCAGTTGCACACCTTTTGCCGTGATGATTTTTTTTAATTGCAAATGTTTCAATTAGAAAGTATTTTGGAAGATGACAGAAGTTGGATAAGGTTCCAGTAGTGTAGGAGTCAAAGAAAAATTAATCCAATTTTTAATTTCAGATAAACAGCTTTATTATAGAGGCTATCTTCTCCCTTTGTGAGTAGTCTGAAAGTGGAAAGGAGTCTTGTGAAATATAGCCATTGCAGTTATATGGTAGCTAGGTGGCCTGCTCACTGATTACTTTTAACACATTATGAGACCATATGATTTCAGTTACCGAGGCTCAGGTTCAGTAGAATAAGTGACCAGTTTAGATCTTACCTTTAAACCTTTGCAAGATAGCAACCTTTTGGTGAACAAGGCAGGTGTACTTCCCTGGTGAATATGACTATGTCATACAGTGCAGAAACACCTGTGCTTCTCCCAAATGAAAACTGGATAACAGCACTAAAATCCCACTCTTGCCGTGTTTCCCATTTTCTTGCCACCTTTGAAGATCTGTAGTGACTAAGAGCTGAAGTTGTGGGATACAGGAACCGAGCTGTTGTTACTCCTGGACACACCTAGCAGGGACTATTTTGGTCTTCTTATGTGACTTAATCCTTTATCCCTGTAGATAATTGAATACAGTGACTCAATGGAAAGCATGTTTTTGGGAAAACTGAGGAAGTTTTACTTTGAAACTTGCTTTTATTTAGTAGCTTGTTTGTGGATATCTCCAGATCTGTTGTACATGAGTTATTCAACGCTTTGCATGGTGGATTTGCACAATTTTATTGGCAGAGAGTTGCTTCTTCCACTGTTAGACTTCCCCCCACCTGCCATCCATCTTGTATGCTTATGCCTGTGTTACACTTAATACTTGCTTCCAGGACCCTCTTATCTTCCAAGTACTATGATTTGTAATGACAAAGGCCTTATACTGACATATAAAACATGGACACAAATCAACTTTTAACCTAGGTAACACTTTGACAACCTTTGAGTTCTGTTCATCTTACTTTTGAGGTCTACAGAACTTCTCTTCTAACTTGTTGTTTTTTCTTCCTGTTTTCCAACCTCCTGGAAAGAATTCCAGCCCAGAAAGATTAGTTGTTCTTTTCCACAGTTGCCAGAGTGTACCCTTGGCACAACTCTGCCCTCATTTAGGACTTTCCTAAAGCCTGAAATGTTTTTATCAAGAGAGAAAGAGATTAGAAGTTGCAGCAAACAAAGCAAAAACCTTAAATCCCTTTTTGAAGTACAATGGTAGCAAAGCATTGGTACAGTATGTCTGTGGAGGCTATGAGATTCTCACTGTTACTGATATTACAGTCCAGACTAGACAAACATCCATCTAGGATGATAGCATTACCATTGATGCTATTCTACAGTTAGGAGACAGATTAGACAACTTTGCAGTGCACATCTCTGCCTGCTGTATTTTTATGCAATGTCCTGGACTAGTACTTCATAAGAGAAATAAGTTGATCTAAAGAGATGCCTACCAAAAACCCTCTGGCTTTTTTCCATGTATACTTCTTAGGAATTATGCTTCTTAGTGTGTTTTCAAATTACTGAACTGGGATTTTTAGATAGGACAACTGAAAACTTGGATAATTTGCGAATGGTAAAAGTGAATTATAGCAGTCAGTGCTATCTTGAGATTAAAAAGATATGTATATATGATTCTGTACATGTATGCTGTGTAAGATTTTTCAACTTGGACATAAAAGTCTTTGTGATTAGAAGGTGGGGATATTGTGTTGGTTTTGTTAAACTGTGTTTACCTTTTAAGGCTTCCTGTCTAAGCCCTTCATGTATGGAAAGAGGCTAAGATCATGAATAAGAGAGCTGTTTTGCTGAGCTATTCTGTAAGTGCTGTAGCAACCTTCTAACTCCATAGCTAAAATTTTGCACTTATTGATATATTCTAGGAAATTCATTTGGCATGGTGTATCTGAAGAATAGCACTGAAATAGCTTGTGAGACTTCTTCAGATATCATGCAAAGAAAATGAAAATGTCCTTATTTGGTAAATGAACCTCACGTGAGAGAAGTTAAAGCACAGATAAGTAGATTATGCTTTAGAATATATAGAAAAATCATGAGGGGAGGATAATGGAAGAAAAATCTTCATGGTAGTCCCCAGAACACACATGAAACAAAGTAACATGAAAGAATGCCCAGCCTCTCTCCTTGTTTCCTTGTATTGCATCAGTACTGATCTTTCTAAATGTGGAAACAGGAGCCCTCTGTATTACCACTGTATCAGTACCACAGAATGGCTCCTTGAGCTTTAAATTCCACTGAGGTGTCCCTAGATGCCCTAGATACATTTGAGGCTTTCCCTAGAAAACAAAATGGTTCAGGAAAAAAAAGCAAGTGATCATCCAGGCTGGCATAACTTTCCTGCATGTTTTTTTTTTAAGTAATAAATTACAGTGGAATTAGTGAGTAAAATATTGAATATTGTCTTTTTTAATGCCATCTTTTGAAATTAATGGTAATGATGATTCCTCAGTTTGGGGAACATGGTGGTATCTTTCTAGTGACTAATAGCTTCAGTCAGTAATGTAATAGATTTTTGCAATATGATAATGAAAAGAATTCTAATGAAGGTCAGATAGCAAATGCCTAATGAATTGTCAGCTTTTAAAATCTGTCAAACTTTGCAGTAATTTTTTTCAGGTTTGGTTAAGCAAGCTTTTTCACCCCTGATGACAGAGCTGTGATTGTTACAGATATTTAAGTTAATCTGTCGCAAGAACAGAACTAGTCTATTAGGCTCTTGAAGGAGAGAATTGGTGTTGCTTAGCTTGATGCACGATGTCAAAGCCCCATTTATTTTTCAGACTTTTTAGATGAGCTGGCGCTGTTTAGTCTGACATTGAAAACTGGACTCTGTGAAGTCTAATTTTGCTTGTTGAACAGCCATCACAGATAACCCAGTATCAAGAGGCAAGTGACTATATCACTATGGAACTAGTTAATGCCTTCTACTACATGTCTTTATCACAGATGACCAAATCAGTAATGCAGTGATGGAAGAACATGTAATTTTTAGACACAAGTTTCCTTTTTGGAGTTTGTTGTTTTCTTCTTTGTGATATTGTTAGCTGTTCAGTACTGGTATTCTGCAGGGCATAGAGTTAGTTTTGTTGATTTGGGTTAGCGAATGAAGCTTTTCACGTTATACAGGTAGAGGGCTTTTACAAGGGCATTAGAAGGAATGTGTCATGTCTTGGAACATCTTGTGAATGTGTTTCTCAATTGTGGCTAAAATAAAGCATATTTTCTCATTTGCATTTGTGAATCATTTATTTGTTTGTCATCAACCAGTGATACTTTTGTAGTAAGTGAATTTCCATTAGCTACCTACAAAGTAAGGGTTTTTCATACAGTATTCTCATTCCTACTATGGCCTAGTTATGTTGGCTCAAAACATTAATCTGTGAAGCATTAGATAACTGTGATTATTTCTATGAGTATTAGAAAGTAAACACAGAATAAAAGTTTAAAAGAAAACAGTCTCAGTCTCTGGGTATTGAAAGAAAATGATTAAACTGCCTTTTCCTGTGAGTCTAGTTTAAAGTGAGGGTAATACTGCAAAAGTATAGTTCAAGTTAAGACTTGGCAGACAATTTCACATAAAATCCTTGCTGCTCAGAAGCTGGTTTGGAGAAAGCACATCACCATGTACATTGTTGTTGTTTTACTCCTGTGTTGAGATACATTTGTTTAAGTTTTGGAAGGATATGCATGTATACATATGATTTCCTTCAAAAAAGTAAGCATGAGAAGTTTCTGGTTACTGGTTCCAGGAGTATGGTAAAGAAAATCTGAAACAAATTCTTCTTAGAAGGAGGTGTTTAACTATAGTATTATTGAATTAAATAATTCCTGTCATATCTACTGAGTTTTTTCATACAAAAATATTGTTTGCCAGTTTCAGATGTCTGTGAAAATTGGAAAGGAATACAGATACTGACTTTGTTTTTAAAAAAGCCCTTAATCTTCATCAGATACTAAAAGGGTGCTAATGACTCATCTGAAAAAGTTCTTTTCCATTCAGTTTATTGGATAAGAGGGTTTTGTATTACTTTAAAATTGAAACCCAAAACACATTCTAGTGTATGGAACTTGATTGTACCACATATGCATGACATTGGTTTAATATTTTTAAAAATTAAGACAGGTTAGATCTGCTGTGGAAAAAAAATAATCTATGTGTACTTCATTAGGTTGCATTTAACTGCTATAACAAAGGTAGGCAAATAAATACATTTAGGATGCAAGTTTGGAATAAATTTACTGTGCCAGAGAATTAAACAAAAAAATTATAGCTTTATTTATTTATGCATTTTCCTGAAACATTTCTCTCTTTAATTTGCTTGTCTGTTACACTTTCACAATATGCATTTTTGGGGAAGATCTCTCCTAACAGGTTTCCCGTACACCTTCAGTGTAGTGATTATTTTTGCACAGTGACTGTTAAATCCTTGATTATGTTGTGGGAAAAATGCAATGAAGTTATCTAGCACCTCCTTTCCAGAAGGAATAGCTGTTGTGTTGTTAATATGTTCAGTGTGGTGCATATGGAGCTTTCTGAGGTAAGATGTTAAGAAGGAAATTAGTATTTTGTTACAAATCCATAGCTGATGCTGGGTGTGTTGGGTTCTTGTGGCCTCGGAGAATGGTGGGAACATGGGTTAGAGGGCAGAGTTAATGGTCCTGTTGACTCTGAATTGGTTGTGCTCCTTACCTTTGTGATTTTTGTTTGTAATGCAGGTAAGTACAGAACATACTTTGTTGAGCAGTTTGTGCTGCTTCCTAATGACTCAGGAATGTTCTAAACCAATTGCCTAATATGGTGTCATCACTTAATATTTCCCTTTTGCTGGTGCAGATGTGGGTATTGGCAGAACTGCTTGAGTCAGTTCTGTATGACGGCAGGATTCACTTCGTTTTGGTATCTGATGCCTTTATATAATGCATGTCTATCACAAGAGAAGTGGCTGCCTTGCTGCAGCTGGGGGTCTAGCCCCCTGATGGACCTATGATATGAAATACTAAGTGAATGAATTATGTTGATTCAGAAGGGCAGGAATTCTTAGATTTGTTATCGAGGTGAATTGTTTTGTCCTCTCTCACTTCACGCAGCAGTGCTGTCCATCATTGTTTTATTGGTATAGTAGCCTGTATGAGAAATTAAAGAGTGGATGTCTAATACCTGAGAAGAGATTTTTCATTTTGTAATCTGTGACAAGCTGACAGAACATGAGAGAATGCAATGGCCTTTCTGCTTCAGACATATCTATCTGTCTCAGTGTGAGTACCTTGTCTATGACAGCAGCCAGTGTGGAAAAAGCACATGTGATGGTTAGATATGCATGGATATATCTGTGCATCTCCAAATTAGATGTATAAAGAATTGTGGACAAACTTTTGAAACAAACCTGTCTTGTCACAGATCTTTCCTGAGCAGTTTATGAACTTTCATGCTTGATCTCCATCTACTGGCACATTGAATTCTGGGCTTTTCTAAACTGTATGGAATGGGGAAGCATGATTTATTCCATTATTCTCGTTCCCATACTTTCTGGGAGTGGGCTTTTTGTTTATTGCACATTCTTGTACTGATACCTTTCCACAACCAATAATGCAAGCTTTCTGTTAGCCATAATTTTTCTCTCACAAAGGATGTTGTAAGTGTACTGAATACTGTGGATGGATTTAAAAATGTAATCTCACCTGCAGCCAACTTTTGTGATAGATCTGAAGAAAATGAGCTATTTCTTTATGCTGACCACTTGAAAGTATCATCTAAAATTTTCATAGTGAGCATGTCATTTCAGAGGAACTTTGTCATAAAAGGTGGGTGGTTTATCACCTTGGTTAAAGGTGATGAAGTTCAGAAACAAGAAGTTACAAGAAATATGAATTCTGTGTGTGATTCAGACTGCAGGTACTACAGATTTCTTTCTTTCTTTCACAGTTCACAGAAAATATATTCTAAAAGAGACTATTTCATAATACTTTAAAAAAAAAGGCAAAAGCTATGATAGCTATATTGGATTTTTAAGTCAGCTTTGATTCTTGCCCTGCTGAATAGAAATGGGCAGCCTAAAGTGAAGTCTTCAGAATGCCTAGCAAGTGGTGTTCAAACACCTGGTGTTACATCTAAATATATGGCAAATAGCTCAGACTCAAGGAAAATGGATTAAGTCCAATATTAAATAAACCACTATGAGATCAAGCTTCCCTGTGTATATGAACAGTAAAGGCTGGATCTACTCCCTTCTTGTAAGTTCTCTGTTGTTTTCTTCTAAGTCATTATTCTTTCATTTTTGCAAAGAATGTTAACCAGTGTATTAGTGTATAACACTTTTAGCCAGTCGGTTGGTTAAAAAAAGATAGGGCTGCATGTGGACCAGTTCTTGGCAACTTTTGCATCCTTTTGATAGCTACAAGTTATGGGTATTAAAGTGTTTTCTTTTGCAGCCTGTTCTTTGTGGAGACCTGTTATCAACCCTGCATTTGGGATGAATTTCTGACTTTATCCACCAAGTTCACTGTTAATTGAAGGATATCTTTGCTTAAGTTACTTGAATTCATACATTATAAATTCCTTAGTGTTTTCAAGTCACTTTATTACATGCAATAACATTTTATTTCTCTCTTAAATGGCGACACTTTCATTCTGTTCATCTCTTTAATAGCAAAAAGAAACAAAGCAGATGATGGTAGCACTCCCCATTCTTTTCTACGTTGCATAGTCTTGCACCCTCGGAACTCTTCTGCAGATTTCTATCACTTAGTTGTATGGATGAGATAATGTCCTGTTATAAAGTGGGAGGATTAGTTCAGCTTTAAGTCAATTAAGTTACAACTTTGAAAATTAGGTCAAATTGCATATCTTGACCATAGTTTTCATATTATATGGGGCAAGTTGACCTCATAAAATGTTTCTTGACCTCCAGATGTCAACAGATGATTATGTCCTGACAGGAAGAAGAATGTGTATGCTCTCTCCAAATATAAGAAACTTCACAGTTTAATTTTAGCTAAGTAAATATAAACTGATTTGATTTCCAAAACAGAAAAGAAACAATGTCTCAGTTTCTGACCAAAGAGGATATGTTTTGGTACAGTCCCTTTTGCATAATTTTGGAGAAACATATGAGAAGAAGTTGGTTTTCCTTCCCAATTTTTATGAGACAGATGACAGAGAAGCTAATGTTTCATGGTCTTTGCTACACTTATTGTTATAGAAGATTTAAAGGATTGCATTCCCATCTGGTCATTTGATGGAAACTTTTTGAAGCTTTAACAGTCGATTTAGATAGTACAACACATCACAGCTTTGAGAGATCTTCCCCAGCATTATTGTGCTATCTGATTGAGTCTGCATTTACTAGAGATTACAGCTGTGATTATATAACCAAGAGATACAGGCAGATAGATAAAGATGAAAATCCTTTGTATTATTTGGCTTTGATTTAGTTTTGTTGTGGGTTGTTTTGTTTTGTTTTTCCTTCCTAGATTTGAGTTGAATATAGAAACTTGAGAAAAAGAAGTAGAACACAGACTTGGGAAATGAAGACAGTAAATTGCAGTTAGAAACTATAGAAATCAGGGTTCTTGAGAAGAGGTGTTGCCTTTGCTATATATGTATGTATATGTGTATTTCTGGATGTGGTTATGCATATATATGTGGAAAGGCTTGTGATGCAGATGCCCTTGCTAGGAACTCAGAAATTAGAGTAAGAATATTTTTTTCCTACAAAATGTAGGTTCTTCTTTGTTAATTCTAATTTTTTATCTGACTGGTTTTTATTTGGGTGGAGAGAGTAGTGGTACATAGTTGTTTTGCAGTAGAAGAATTCTAACTTCATTATTAAAATGCAAAGCTATCTTCTTTGCTGTCATATTCTTTATGAAAGTAGGATTTTACACCCGGCAACATTAATTACAATTGACTATAGCATTCTAATTTGTTGACTTTATTCAGAACTCTATTAGTGTTAAACAATTAATGGTAAGTTGAACTTCAAAGTGGATAAGAACGTCATTCTAAGCTGTAATAGCTTAGTGGATGAACATATTGTCCTAAATTGGCTTAGCTACATCGTTAAATGGTTGCTGTATACATGGCGTGTAATTATATGATGACTGAATGCTATTAAACGTATCACTCGCACATCACAATATTGTAGCAAATGTTTCTGAAAGTTCTAGTTAAGAAAAAATGTTGTTTCGAGCACTGTGTTTTAATGTTCAGTGGGTGAATTCTAGACCAATTTACAAAAATACATAGGTCAGACTATTTGAGTTATTACTTATATCTGCTTTGCAGTTATGTTTACTTTTTGGCAACATTACTTTTCATTTGTACTGGTAGAAAAATTATTTTAGACTTTGCTCAATAACTTAATTCTCTTTCCATACACTTTCACTTACAGAGGATTTGCATTCGTAACACATTTTTCCATTTAACATGCTTTATGTTATAGTAGAAAAGAGAGACAAGAAATGGCCAGGCTGTTTAAAAATTCAAGTCAATACTTGTTTGTCTTATGAACTACATATGAATTAGTGGTCTCTTTTTTTTGTTTTAAGCAGCAAAGTGCAGTAAGGACACAATCCAATGATGAAGTAACCAGTTTTTGAAAATAAACATATGCATACACATTTATGTAGGAAGGATATTTTGTCTTTACTTTTGCATTAATGTGCCTGGAAAGAATATTTTCTCCTTACTTTTACATTCCAACCAGATGCGCATGCACACACACACAGACACATCTATTTATGTCTCAACATTTATAAATATAGGCTGTTCAAGCCATAGTGAGGCTGTGTACGTAGTGGGAGCAGTCTAAGGGAGAAATAGTGTGTCTGAAAACAGCTGTTGCATCCTGGTTTGCCTACTTGTTCCCTGGAGAAATAATATGTTGCTTATCTCCAAACAGTAGCTGATTGTTTTTCTCCTATGTGTTCCTTGGCTGTTAGTGGGCTCGTGGATGAGACGAGACAGAATCACAGTACCACGTATCTCTACTTAACTCCAAGGGAGGAAATAGGGGCCTTTGTAGTCTGTTCTTCTCCGTCAGAGAGCCAGCAGAGGCCTACACAGGAGAGTAACTAATTCATGCTCTCTGACCTTCTGCATGTAAAACAAGCAATATTATCATCCTCATTTGCACTTCTTTATTATTTACTATAGCGATAAAATCAGAGGTCCACAGACAAGTTTGAAGTGCTGTCGTCTTGGGTTCTGCATATGTACAAGAAACTGATAGCACTTGCCAGGAGGATGAGGTTTCAGCGCTGATACAATTAATACTCGAGAGACTCTGGGGCTGGTGTGTGCTCCCTGCTCCCTCACCCGATGCCCTGCTGCCGTGGTGTCCCAGCCCCACTCTCCTGGGCTGCATTGGCTGTGTTCAGGTCCCCTGGGGTATAAGCTCCCCTCTGGGCCTGCAGCTCTCCCGCGTAGGCATGTTCAACCTCTGGTTTCAGAGTTTACACTGTGGAATACCATGTATTAGGGAGTTAAGAGATGTCTTATCTCCTGCCTGGACTGCCACAGCCTTGAGAGTGGATGATTTTGTGTTTAAACTGCTGTCTTGAAATCACCCTTAGCTCAGGTCAGGCCAAGCCAAGGATAAAATGTCAACTGAAAGCGGTCACAGCATCCAAATAAAGCAACACACATGTTGCTGAAAAGGGTGTGAAAGAAGAGAGATTCTTAATGAGTTGTTAATAAAATAAATCCAGGAAGGTCCCCCTCACCTTCCTCCTGTCACCTGACCTGTAGGTTTCCCTGGCAGCTTCTCCTTTTGCATCCAATATGCCTTAAGATTCCTGTTGCAGAGAACTTCCTGCTGAAACAGATCATTTACTGCCAATACTACTGTGAAGTCCTTGGCCTTAAAGGAGAAAGCTGTTTTCATTCTCTCCAAAACTAGGGTTCTTTTTCTTATACCAAAAATTAGTGCAACTGTTCCTATAAATTAACGGATTTTGTTGCTTTCTGCATGATCCTTGTCTGTTACTGCGTGTTTTGCTCCCTGTATTACCTGGCTGTTGATGACTACTCCCTTCCCCTTTTGGCGATTCGGTTTGTTTCACAGCATGAACTCCATTGCTTTTTTTTTCTGTACATAATATTTCTGTGTCTATTCATCCTTAAACAAGCACAGTTGATACAAATGTCAGAAGTGGGTGAGTGTAGGTGGCTCATTACTGGCTCCAGATTGAGACTGAGCACCACAGTAATCACCATTTTGTGGACTCCAGGGGCTTGGAGCAATTGACCTCCATCATCTCGCTTTCAGCAGTACAGAAAATACAGGGTTTCGGAGGCAAGCCAGATGCACAAACCCATGGGTCTGAATTAATTGCCATTTTAAATGATACCTTTTCAAATTTTCTTTGGAATCTGACCCTCCTTGGACTTTGTTAAGCAGCTCTCCAGAGTGCTCTATCAGTGTGACTAATGATGTTGAACATAATCTTTACTTTTGTGGTTAAATTGGTTACTATGAACCTGTTTGAACAGATCACCATATCTAGGAATGCAGTTACACTCAGTTTTTGGTTGTCTATCAGGACAACCTTCAATAAGCAATCATATTTTTTTTGTCAGGATTTTAGTGTTGGGTTTTATTTCTCTGTTCACAAATGGCACAACAGCTCTGCTTTTCCCTTTGGACACATTTTGCATATATAAACAGTTACCCTTGAAACTCAAGATTGACCAGGTTTTTCCACATGAGAAGTATTTTGAGGTCCCAAATCAGTCTGTGGGTTGAAATGTGGATTCAGTTTTGGAGGAAAACGCAGACTAGATGTGGCATCATGACCCCACACTCCTTCATTGCATAAGAGGGAGAAGTAAGCATGTGGGCTCGGAGGGAACAGATGTGGACAGTTAATTCTGTTGCCCTGACCAAGTGATTAAGGGAATTAAACCTGGCCCATTCCATTATGCTGAGTGTCCTTACACCCACTCCTGTTTAGAAGCAAAATGCTGCTTAAAGTGAAGAGTTATTGAAAAGCAGAGCACAAAACAAACATTATCAATCACAGATGTGGCATCTAACCTCTGTGCCTAAACAAATGCCTTGATGAATACGAGATTCCATTGCTATGACCAATTGAATCAGACTATTCAAAAAAAGAATGGTGTGAGACACCCATTTGAGTTGTGCATTGTGATTAGATTTTGTGAAAATTGCATCTATTAAAAAGGGCCAGGGTAGTAAGTCCACACAGAAAAATTACAGTGAGGTTTCTCTATGGTGTTGGGATATGTTTTGTTACTGGTTTTAAAGAGTATTGCTCTACACTTTGCTATCAAGCTTTGCCCTAGGGTGACGGTTTAGAATTTTTAATTTCAGTTTGTCTGTCATGACAAATGCAGAGAACTAGACAGCTGGGAAATTGGAAAAGTCAGTTTAAAAGGGAATTGTTGAGTCCCTCTACTCCAGTGGATCTAGCAAACCAAATTTTGCAAGAACACTATTGATTACACTTTGTAGAAGTAAGAGCACAGCCTTATTTGTAAAATATGGCCATGCTAATCGTTACTAATTTTTCATAATTAAAGGACCATAATCTTCCAGAACTGCTCCTTTGTAATATTAATAGAAGATTAAAGATAGGCTGCAACCTTGAACTTGAAGCTTCAGCTTCAATGTTTTGAACTTTGCATAATATGGTAAATAGAAAAGGAAAGGTCACCAAGAGCTTGATTTGGTTTTCCAGACTTGAAATTATATTAGTTAAACCCTAAATTCCGGTAACTGCATAATGTATGAGGTACTCGTATTTATTGGGATAGAAAATTGACATATTCAGGCAGAAATAGATGAAAGAGAGGAAGAGGGTGAAAGTGGATGGCAGGTAAGTTCAGAAGCACTACTTCATAAAGAATTTTACCTCTCCCATTAGAAGAGAGAGTGCTGTGGTATTTCTACAGTGCCACACCCTTGGATATATCTTGTGCTGTCTGTAAAGACAAGAGTTCAAGTTTTATAGCCACTTCAGGCAGGTAGGTGTTCAAGAAATGTGATGGTTCAAGAAAAGCACAATGGCCTTTCCTACTTCAACTCCAAATCTGCGAGGATGCAAAATTACTGTTATATCTTCACCCTCTCCTTCAAAGACTCCTGCCTACAGGTGAGGGCAAGAAAAGATTCTATCTCTTCCTTGTACTCTCTGCTTTTCTCGAGAAAAAAATTGGAGCTCAACCCTATGACTTTTTGAAGCAGTAGCTGCAGCATAAAAAATAAATTGCAAAACCTCAGACATGTTTCTGATCAAGAGTGATGAAACCAGTCTTTGCCAGTTGCTTCATCCTAATACTCACTGGGGTCTCAAGCTCCAGGAGTGCTGGAACTGCCCATAGACTGAGGAAAGCCATGGCATAGCTGTTGACTCCCTGAACTTTTAACTCACTGAAACTCCATGGATAGAGGGGTTGGTGTTTGAATTTTGCAGAGGCTGATAGCTTAAACAACGTCTCACTAGGGAAGTATGTTCAAGTGTATTTTTCAAGTGTTGAGACATTAGACTGCTTAATTTTATGGTCCTGTGACCGAATGTAATTAATATTTTTAAATTTATTTCAGGGAACCTACTTAGCATTCTGTATTAGTAGGAATTAATGCTAGTACCTATTATACTTCCTTACACACAATTATTTTGCAAATATTTACTTCTACTGCTGCTCATTGTAAACAAAATGAAAGCTTTTTATTTTAATCAAAACCAAAATATCCCTGATTTATAAAACTAGGTCTTATGAGAGTTTTTGAACAGGCTGGAGGTCGAACTGCTGAAGAGCAGCTCAGCAGAAAGAGCCTTGGGAGTCTTGATTCATAATAAGCTAAACATGAACCAGCAATGTGCTCTCGTGGCCAAGAAGGCCAATGGCATTCTGGGATGCATCAAGAAGAGTGTGGCCAGCAGGTCAAGGGAGGTTCTTCTCCCTCTCTACTCTGCCCTGGTGAGGCCTCATCTGGAGTACTGTGTCTAGTTCTGGGCTCCTCAGCTCAAGAGGGACAGGGAAGTACTGGAGAGAGTCCAGAGCAGGGCCACCAAGATGATCAAGGGCATAGAACATCTTTCATATGAGGAAAGGCTGCAGGAGTTGGGGCTGTTTAGTCTGGAGAAGAGGAGACTGAGGGGTGATCTTATTAACATTTATAAATATCTAAAGGTTGGATGTCAGGAGGTTGGGACATCCCTTTTTTCTATAGCAGCTAGCAACAGGACAAGGAGGAATGGGATGAAGCTGGAACACAAAAAGTTCCACTTAAACATAAGGAAAAACTATTTCACCGTGAGGGTGAGGGAGCCCTGGCACAGGCTGCCCAGAGGGGTTGTGGAGTCTCCTTCCTTGGAGGTCTTCAAGACTCGCCTGGACATGTTCCTATGCGACCAGATCTAGGTGACCCTGCTTCTGCAGGGGGGTTGGACTAGATGATCTCTGAAGATCCCTTCCAACCCCTACCATTCTATGATTCTATGAACTGTGTTTCAGCATTAAGAAACTTAAGAAAATAAACCTACATTTTTTCTTTCCTTGCTTATAACATGCTGCAGAGTATTTCAAGGCAATTATACTTTTTTCTAGACCTTGAACCGTTTTAGTTCTCTTTTACTATGGCAGCACCTACAGCCTCAGTCTTTTGGGCATATCTTAGACCTCTTGTTTATCACTATGATAGAGAAAACTGTGGTTTCTGCCTTTTTAGCTCTTGAAGTTGCAATGTTGTTTGTGAATCTTTGATTCAAAAGCATTTCTAAACCAAATTTTAACCTTATGTATGAGGGGCAGTTGTACTCTAACATAGGTTATTGCTGATTTGAAGGCTCACAAAAGGGGCTTCCAGAGATCATCCAGTCCCAACACCCTGCTAAATCAGGTTCCCCTCAATCAGGGGACACATGACCATGTTCAGGTGGTTTGGAAACCTCCAGAGATGGAGCCTCCACACCCTCCCTGGGCAGCCTGGGCAAGGGCGCCATCATCTACACAGCAAACTCTTTCCTCAAGTTCAAGTGGAACTTCCTGTGTTGCAGCTTGTGACTGTTCTGGCTATCCTTTATTTCTGCAAGTTTTGCAGCAGCACATATATTTTTATGTGGCCTTTTAGCTTACTGCTTGCAGAAAAGCAGGTAGCAGGAAGATTGAATTAAGTAATGATGAATGGCAATGCAGTAGACTGTTCCTTTCTGTTCTTAAGTGGAGGACTTGTGAAGCTGAATCAGCTGTTCAATATTCTTCCTCCTTTCTCTTCTTGTACCCATGACTGGAGCAAACTCAAGAACACCTTGACTTTCCTCCCCTGGCCACAAGGAATGGGTCATGACTACACCTAGTTTCTGACACTGAGGGATTTTAAAAGCTCTCCTTGTCCTTGCATTTGTTATTGCTTACAAGTCAACTGAGGTTGCTACAGTGTGTGGCTGTGTTCTTAATGAAAAAACCTGAGATAGTGTACAGTTTCTGTCTGTTCTGTCTTTTATATGAGGACTGAAGAGCAGGCAGAGGAATTGTATAGGGAATTGATCAGAGAAAAAAAAAAGTGAGAGTAAGAAGTATGGCTTTTGGTTTTTCTATTTTTCATTTTTTTTAACCTGTGAAACAGTAATTTCCTTTCTCCTTGTGCAGACTTTTTAAATATTCTTGCCTGTTTTCTAACTTGAGTAGTGTGACCCAGTAAGCCTGACAGTGGCTCAACAGGCACCTGCCTTCCAGTTTCTATATTCTTTGGGAAGGTAGGAGTGTTAGTGAAGCTATTTGTAATTATTGCAGAAGGAAATGTTAGGAGTACACATTTGTCTGTGTGTATGTGTGCATGTACAAATGTATTTACTGCTGATAATGTGAGTTGTCATGGTGTTAAAAATCTCTAGTAGAAAGTCTAGGGGTTTTTGTTTAATTACCAGATTTTTCAGATTTCTTTAACCATTTCAGTTTGAATTAACTGCCCAGCTGATTTTACACAAGGACAGTGTCTCCTAACTTCAGTTGCCGTCTTGCCATAGGACTATTGGTGTGTTCTATTAATCTTGCCATCGTCGCCTTTCTGGTGGTATGCTCTTTGATTTGTATCCTGCAGTACGATGGGAAGAATGGTAGAAGGAAAGACAAAATGCAAAGTTATAAGAACAAGATGAAAGAAGAATTTTGGATCAAATGCTGGAATAGCAAGCAGCATTTTCTTTTTATGTCGTCCCGAGTCAAACACAAGATAGAAATACCTGGAATACTTCTTGTCTAATAAACTAAACCATGAAACCAGTGTGGATCTATTCATCTGCTGCAAAGAATCCTCTCTGCTGGTTATTGTTACTATACTGGGAAAAGGAAGGAAAAAGAAAAGAGAAAATGCTTTATTTTTTTTTCCACTGCTGTCATCACTCATCCTAATGAGGACAAAAAAGGTTACCTCTACTAGGAGCATGATGCTTTCATGTGCTCTCAAACCCACCTGCTCACTTCTTAATGAGAATGTAAGGTTTGGAGATACTGTGATCGTGTTAGGTTATTTCTGAAATACATTACACAAGAAATAACTGTCAGCTGCCTATTTGGTAACCATGACTTTTTAAAATTCAGACATCTTCTGAAATGCTCTTGAAATAATTTTTTTAAATCCTTTATTCCGACTGTTTTAGACCTTGTCAGGTGTCAGACATCAGCAGTATCTGTGTCTTGGAGGCTTATAGGTTGCATTTTACACAAAGATATTTCAGCATCTGCACATATAATATGCAATATATATGTATATGTATGTAAATAAATATCCAGATCAAGACTGTGCTTTGATTTTAGAGAAGATCTAACAACGCCTCTGAGCTTTCAGAGACTATTAGTAAGAGGAAATGATTTTTCATAAGGTGTTTTTGACGTTACTGACCCATAAATTTCACCTGATGTTCTACTTCTGAGTTCATGTATGTGTCTTGGAGTCGAAGTGTCATCATCAGCATCCTGTGTTTTAGACTTCTCTTTATACCATAGCTGTAAAATCATTAAGATGAGAAGGAGATAGTTTTATTTTGAAATCAAAACCCGTAGGTGAAATGAGAGGCTTTTTTTTTTTTTTCCCTTTTGGAAGCATAATAAATACCATATTTCATATACCACAAGATGTACAGCTTGGTTTTTTTTCCTGCACCTATTTGTTACTCCTTTTGCTTTTAAGTGAATAAAACATAAAAAGTACATCTGTAAACTTCAGTGGCTAAAACCTATTTGAAACGGATAGAAACAACACATTATCATCTTATTTGTGGTCACTTGAATAAAACAACGAAGAGAAAATGTCACCTTTGGAGCTTAGTCAGTGATCATAAAGTTTACCAGCTTTCCCAAGTCCTGACTGAATATATTTTAAGCACGGAGCTTCTTGTTCTGTTTTGTTCATATGAATATTGCTACTGTTAAAGCTGCACACAGAGGGAGAAATAGATCTGCTACAGCCAACTGCCAAAGCATTTCGGTGCTTTTGGGGCAAAAAGCAACACTTGGACTTCCATATGTATTCTTACTTATATTAAATCTGAGTTGGGACCAATTACTATCTTTATATGTGTAGGGTCAATTAGATTAGGTAGTCTGGAGTTGCTTTTGGTGTGTATATATATTTTAGTTTCATTTAATCTGCTTTATAACCTAACCTGGTGACTTGGAGTGAAACACAATTTTTTTCTGCTTAGCTAGTAACTGATAGATGAGACTGAGGCACGCAAGGATTTTGTTTGTTTGCTTTTTGATTACTTGAATTGTATGTGAGAAGAAATCAGCGTGCATGGGAGGTGCAGGTTTACACTAGCCATCAATTGCTTCCTCTAACGCAATACAGTTAAATTTGGTGGAAGAATTATTTAAGTGGATTTGTGCTGAATAGCTGTCCATTGTCAAAAATTCATTATGGCCATTGGTCTGCTAATAAAAGTAGTTCATAAAGCAAATTAATTTTGAGTTAGAGGAACAAACGTAGGCTCATTAGTGTCAAAGAGTTCACCATCAGGAGTTCAGGCTGACTAATGGTTAGACAGTGGAAAGTATGACTTAAAATCCTTCCAGTTGTTCTAACCCTTGTGAATACTTATCTTTTGAGGATCAAATCAACTTGCTACTTTACAGTGTATTATGAGCATATAAGATTCTAAAAGCTACACAAGAGGTGACAGGTGGGGTTGATTGATCCTTGAAGAGACCAGGATAATGGTCAGTGAGGGAGTGAACAAGGAGGGCACATAGTCTTCCCATTTGATGAAGAATTGGGATGGGGGATTTATACTCTTTATCCCTTCAGTCCCCTGAAGGTCCTTAAACACTACCTGTGGGCTTCAGCCTATCTCTGAAAGTGGAGTAATGTGTCTGTGTGCTTTTGGATTGTTTTTATGTTTCATTTAAAAGGAGCAGAGGAAGAGTGCTTATTTAGCATGAATTGAGTTTTACAGGGCTGAAAACCTGTCATTGCTATTATGTAACAGACTTTCAGCTGGATTCCTAGATTCTTGACCTCATGTTTCTAGTACAAGATCTCTTCTATTGCCTCACCAATCTTTTACTAGCTGTCCAGCATTCAGGAAGAAGCACACCCCCGATGTCAGCGTTCCCACCCAGTTACTGCTCCACCATGCAGCGTGTTTGCTGTGACCTAAGTGTAACAGGTAAATGATTACAGTGCTGTGATAGTTTGTTTCACAGCTTATTACCTTTCTCCAGTGAGCAAGTTGTGCTGTTGGCCTACACAGGAGAAGCTAAAAGGCCATGGCATAATACCCAAAACTGTTTTTGTTGGTTGGTTTTTTTTTTGCTCAATTATTTAATTCTGTTTAAACCAGGATGTTGTCTTTGAATCACTAAATGAAGAAACAAATGAAGAGTTCTAATGTTATTAAAGTATATTTCCTTAGGTCATAATTTATATTCTGATGAAAGAGATGATGTTAATGACGTGAAACTACTGGAAGGTAGTGCTAAACAATCATATGTTACAGAAATGGAACAACTTATCCTTCAACTTATTTTCATTCTTACTGCATGTTGGAAGTTCATAGTCACATAAATATTTCCTGTATCTGATGGATAAACATAAATAAGATGTTTGATAGATGTTCATTGGACAGAAATGCTTGAATTTCTGTAAGCATAACTATCTGTATCTCTTCATCTGCCTTTTAACTGTGATTTGGCTGAGAGTTGAAGCACAGTCGGTTCTGCTAATCAACACTGAGTCAAGTCTGTAAGCTTTACGTTAAGATGTAAGTGTAAAAACCTTTATTTTAAAGCTTACCAAATGCTACCCCTGAATTTTCTTCTATTGTAGAAGCTGATAACATCACTGACACCTAAGCAGAATTGGAACAGTATTTCTTGTGGTGATAGAAGTGATAGTGATAATCTCTCTTATTTCTAGAAAGACAGAATGCTCTCGGCTTACATCTGCGCATAAAAATGAAAAGGAAGTTTCAAATACATTGTTTGGAAATATATGGGGTTTATTTTAATTTTTTCTTCATGAGGACTTAGTGCTTTTTTTTGTTTGTTTTTCAAATAAAAAGTTATTTTGGGTTTTAGAGGCCATAAACCAATAATGGAGAGTGACACAGCAGCGGGAGGTTTATTTGGCCTTTGCCGAAACTGAAAATTATTACAGTTTGTGTTATTAAGAAACTACAAAATGAAACAATAAGTACACAGGTAAATATATTCCCTAAAAAAACCCCACCTCTAAATGCTGTGGATTGCAAAGTAGATAAGTATTCAAGATAGTTGTAGGTAGACTTTAAGTTGGCTTTTTTGAGGGAAAGATTGTGTTCTAGCACAGAGATGTGACAAATGGCATTATGATTTCCTCTGCTCCACTGAACTGCTCTTTCTGTATTTTTCTGTGAATGTATGTACAAATATCTTCCTTTTCTTTAAAAAAAATATTCTTCTGATAAAAAAATATACAGAGCTTTATCGACAACTTTTGTCCCTATGTGGTCATCTACATGTCTTTATGTAGGTGTTTGATGTTTCACTTCTGTGGCAACCATCTATATTGATTTATACAAAAAAGACTACTTACAGTAAGATGAAGGTTTTGTAAGTAGTGTCTGTTCTTCAGTCTCCTTTATCAACACGGTGCCTTTCTACATTTCAGTGAAGGCCATTTGTTGGCCCAGAATCAAACTGTCATGAGCACAGAGAGTGAAAAGCATCTTTGGAAAAATAAGGCAGATCTTGATCTTTTCCACTTAGCTCGTGAAAACATCTCTCTATTCCACTCTACTGGTCTCCAAGTTTTCCTATCTTATCTCTGCCATAAGACTTTAACAGAAAGAAGGTTTCATAGGGCAGAGAGACCACATGTTAAATCTTTTCCTATTTTAGCTTACAGGTAGGCAATGTGGGAAATGTTAAGGAGGACAAACTATGGGAGCACTGCAGAAATTCCCGTAATAGGATTTTCTAATGTGAGGAGGTATAAACCCATCATCTGCCAGGCATAACAAAAATAAGAAGATAAAATTAACTAGTAAGAAATTGCTTTGGTCTTTCCTCTATTTTTAATAATTTCTCAATTTTTATACCAAGCTCTTCTGGCTTATATATCATAAACTGTTAAATGAAGACTACCATTAATAGACAGTATTATTATAATGTTAAATAATATTTTTCTAAATAAATGAGCTGTCATCTGTTACAGTATCTGTTGAAGACAGGGATGAATATGTTTCACATACTGGTTTGTGTATGGTACTCCAAAGAGTATTTCAAATGTGCATTTGGCCAAATTTTTAAGTCATTATTTATATTGGTTTAAACCCAAAGAAGTGGGCTTTAAAAATATTTTGAAGACACTTTTATAGGTTCAACTTTCAATATACAGTCAGATTAAAATTCTATATTTGCTTTTGTATTTTTATTAAAGCAGACACTTTGCCCCTGCGAGATCACTGCATCACATTTAAGTGCCCTTGAAATCCATATGCTCTGCATTTACTTGCTAAACCTGTACTACTAGTTGTAGTGTCTCTCTTGCCTGTGACATTTTATTTAGTTCTTATCCCTGTTATGCTCACCTTGGGCTTCCTGGGCAGATGGTAACAGATTCCATTTGCAAGGACACATAGATACAAGAGAGCAATTCTGTTCTCAGTTCTGGAGGTCTTTTTCTGTGTGTGTGTGGGCCCATCTTTGAAGAGTGCTGCTCTTTGTAGAAGCACCTGACTGCTCAGTGTCTAAAAGGGCAGACTGCAGGATGGGCTAGCTTTGGCAAGTTGGGATTTTGTTCTATGAAAAGGCTTATTTCATAGAATAGTAGAATGGTAGGGTTGGAAGAGATCATCAAGTCCAACCCCACTGCAGAAGCAAATCAACCTAGGTCAGGTTGCATAGGAACTTATCCAGGCGGGTCTTGAAGACCTCCAAGGAAGGAGACTCCACAAGCTCCCTGGGCAGCTTGTACCAGGGCTCCCCCACTCTCACAGTAAAATAGGTTTTTTTCTTACATTTAAATAGAGCTTTTTGTGTTCCATTTTCATCCCGTTACCCCTTGTTCTGTTGCTAGATACACAGATCTGCCAGTCTATTGTATGTGCCATCTTTCTTGGGTTTGGGGATATGGCTGCTCTCTTAGTTGGCTGCTTCCAAATGCTCTAGGCTGGTACAGCCAGACCTAAAAACAATGTGCATGTGTTACTATAGATGTCAGTTACTGATGTGTGACTGCTGGCTGTGGTTGGGGAAACAGTTCTCTGGTAGCATGGAGCTCCTCGAAGGTTACTTTCTAGTATTTCTTTGAGGTGAGTGCTGTGTTCCTGTACTCTGACATAACTAATACTGAATTTAAAGTTGGGCTAGCTCAATTTGACTGTAGACAAACATGATTTCCTGCATTCCTGATCCAAGAAAAATGTCTATTACACATATCTAGCCCACCATCATTGAAAAAGGATGGTTTCAGAGGTAAGTTAGGGCTGGAAGTCGTGTACAGACTCTATCCTACTACATGGTGGACTTGTATTATCCTAAACATAAAGCGTTATTTTTCTCAGTGTCTTCCTTATTTTAGCAGTCTTGATGATACTTTTCTGCATAATTTTATGCTTGTCAGTTGTACTGTGCTGCTTATTCATTAATAAAAAGAAGAATATTTTTCTTGGAGCAAACAGTGCTGAAGTCTTATATGGGTCATAAATCCTGTTACAGTTGCTAGAATTCAAACCTAGTTGTCAGATCAAAGCATTTAAAATCCACCAAGGTACTCCTCAACTCCTTAACTTTACAACTTCTTTGTTTTTGCAAAGGCTGTATATATAGTATTATATTAGACTGAATATTCTTTCACTAGACATTGGCAGTGATCCATATTAGCTGATATTTATGTATTTGTATTTAAAATTTAGTGGTAATATTTCTTATTCTCTGTTAATCTTTCTACTAACAAAACCGAGAAGTTTGTATTTTGATGTTTCATTTTACACCTTATTCAGCTTTTAATGTTTATTTTTAAACAAGTCTTTGCTCAAGCAGCACTGTAACAGTATATACAAAGGCAAATAAATATAAAGCTAGTTAGGTTAGCCATGTGCAGTAAGCCATGAAAATATCAGTTCCCATTTTCTATTTCAATACACTTGCTTCAAACTGTTAATGAACATAAATAGTATCATGTGTATTCAGTAGTATCTCAGATTTACTGACATTATTCAAAGTCCTTCAACGAGTAGGGATGAAACGAATAGCGATGAACACAATGGAAATATGAAATATTGGAAATGAGAGTCAATTAGCAGGAAGCAGTTAATATCTAATCATATGTGTGTGTCTCTGTAACCTTGTTGATGTCTTTCATATGAAAAAAAAAAAGTAGAGCTGTAGCAGAATTTCTTAAACACGTTCTTTACTACCGTTTTTCTGAGAGGTCATTTTTGTTCTCTGTGGGAGTAGATTAGACCTTTACCATACCAGTTTTATGGTTACCTCCTTGCTTTTTGTGTCTGCTTTTAAAAATGTTAGTGTAACACTATAAGCAGTGCATTTTGCATCTGATGGTGTGATACCATCTGATGCAAGCTGTCCTTGCTGGCTTCTGGGTGTGTGGGTAGCTTTGAAATTTGGTACTTCTGCCTCGTTTCATGCTGCCAATGTCTCTGTATAACTGAAACTGTTATTTGTCAGTCCAACAACATTCACAAAAATCCTTACTAATTGATTATTAACATTATATGTCAAGGACCCATGGAACTTAATTCTTGACACTGAAATAAAAGATGCCTCTAGGACAGTTTTAAAAACAAAAAGTGCATTTGCTTTCTTCCTTCATCCATTCAGATATCTTTCTGAATTAGTTTGGATAGCACTTCCTGAGGAAAGAATGGGATTTTAAATATTACTCCCATGGTTAATAGAAAATAATTGTTTCATAATTGAATTTTTTTAGTACTTGACTTGAAATGCCATTTCCCTGGAACTATTAAAAGGCATGAGGTGATCTCCAAATGAAGCAAAAAAGGTAATTTGAAGTTGATGTTGGATTCACTTCACACTACTATGAATTTACTTTTTACCTTCTATTAAAAAAAAAAAAAAAGTTAATTACAGTTATCATCAAGATTAACCTCTCCCTCCATGATTCAGACACTGACTCCCATCATCTCCCTCTGCTCCTTACAAAAGTGTTTTCCTTACAGGGCTCTCGAGAGGTTTTAGCTGCTATATGGTACTGTGGCAGCAGAGCAGTGGTATCAGTTCCTGAGCTGTTGCTGGATGTTCAGGTAGTTATTGTTGCCAAGAATACTGTTTGTTATTTACATTCCCCATGAAAGTCTGATTTATTGTTCATTTTTAAATTTTATGATTTAGTTGATCATTCTTCACCTCCATTACAGGCAACAACTAATGGAGGGTTTCCAAGACATTACATTGTAGAATAACTGGAAGATAAATATGTTTGAGTAGCTCTGGCTTTCCTGTAAACAGTTGGGATCTCATCTACCTCTTAATTTGATATTTGTGGGCTTCTCCAGCCGTAGAGGTGCTGTTCCTAATAACATTTCCATCTGATGGCAACTGGATGCCTTTGTCTTTACTATTTTTTATCTTGTTTTAATTCGATAGGCCCTTGATCAAGATAACATAAAGTTCAGAGGCTGCTGCAAGCTCTTTCTTTTCCTTTACCGAGGGAGCTGGCTGTCCTTTGGGGAGGAGAATGAAACTTAATCAAATTTTAGAGACATGGTGTAACATGTCTTGTGACTCTTACGTGACTCTGAGCTACTTTTTTTTTTTATGCTTAATGTTACACTGTATTTGCACAAATATATTGAAGTTAGCAGAAAAGAGATGTTTAAAAAGTAAATGTAGATTATTTATGATGAGTAATTCTGCACTTAAACAGTGGAAGGGTATTGGTGCCTATTAATGAGGTAGCAAAGAAGGAAATGATATAAATGAGCATAAAATGATTGATAGAGATATTTATCTGAAAGCTGTGGTAACATGTGCATGCTTTTTTCAGGATTAAGTGTTTTTCCTGAGGAGTTAAGATAAATAACCAGATTTATTTGGGATTGTAAATTAAGTATCTTACTATTTCTGTTAATACAATTTGCCAAATTCTGCTCTGACAGTTTGTCATACACTTCTGTGGTGCTGAACGTCTTTCTCTGAGCTTCAGTATTGCAGGATGAGTTACACTGTTATAATTTTCATTATAAATTGTTATGTAGACACTTCAGATATTCAACAATGAAAAATCAAATTCTTGAATCTCCTCAGAAGTCGATTTAATTCACACAAGTATTTCATATATTCTTATCAAATTAATACCTATGCATTAATGTGCTCATTAATTACATTAAACAGAAATAATATATTTGGATATTTTCCATTCTTAGAGTTTTACTTTGCATTGTTCTCTACATTAACCTTGTTAAAAACCATGGAGTTGTGCATAACAGTTCTATTATTGTAATGCATTATGTTAATACATATCTGTTTTAGAGGAGTTGAACTACTAACTGTAGGTAGCTTTTCAAGCTCGAGTTGCTTGAGTACCTGTGTGTATGGCAGCGTATCCAGGCACAGTCCTCAGCCTTGTAATTTTAGAATCGGTGTCTTAATAGGATCAAATGGGTAATTACATACAGCTCAGTCTGCTGCCTTCACTCACATTGAGTTGCAGTCTACCCAAGGATTGATTATAGGGGAGGAAGGTGCAACGCAACATTAAGAGGGATGGCATGTTTTGGGGTCTTTGTTTAAAAATTCAACAGCACTGGATAATGAAGACTTGTTTGTAACTATTAGAATCAATCAAATTAAACAAATACGGATAGCTTCGTGGTAGTTTTTCTTTTTGTACTTAGTAGTCCTTTCACAGAAAGCTCTTTGTGCTGTTCTCTTGTTAAGTTAAAGGCATGCATAGCTCTCTGGGAGAGGTGGAGAGACAACAGCCTTAGCTCTGTCACAGAGCAGTTCAGTTTGTAGATTGAGAGTGTGAATAGCCAAGTACCATCATCGGGATCACTATGCAACATTAAGTGCAACATTACATGAGCCATGTCACAGGAGTTTTGGCACATGCATGACCCTTTGGATGGACTGTACCCACAGTCAATGTGTTTATTTATTGCCTTTCTCTGAAAATGTTTCTGTCTTGTATGAGTTCTTGACTTAAGCACAATTTGAGGAATTTGCTTCAGTGGATCTCTTCACTGGGATTTTCACAGTAGTTTAGAATGAAGTGCAATGGGGAGAAATGAGCGAACGGAGAATGATACTAAAGGTCAGTATTTGGATATTATTTGGCATCTGGAGCTCTGAAAAGTGAGGAGCATTCAGATTCTTAGAGAGTTTATTGCTGAGTTACCACAGTCTCCTTTCAAGAGGAAAACTCAAGATGTTAAAATCTAATAGTTACCTCTGTATAGGGTTCAAAAGGTTTGGTGAGAAGGAGACTGCAACCTCTTCTAAGACTTAATTAAAAAAAAAGATCATTAACTGAGTTAATGCATGAGCACTTCCATCATGAACTGTTCTTACTATGTCTGTTTCTGTTCAGGAGAGAACATGGCAAGAGGAATGAATGGTGAAAACGTGGTAGGATCAGATATTCGGTCTATAGTTATTCTATGTCTCTGGAAGTCTTTGTCTAGAAATCTTCTGTTCTACAGACAGACATGGAGAGACTTGGAAACATTACATATTAAACATTCAGACATCAATCCTGGAAAGAATATTGGGTGTCTTCCCAAAGACTGATTTATAAAGCAATAAGCAAAAGTGGTGTAATTCTCAGCATGCATAGCTTTACAAGAAATGAATCTGGAGCAAGCTTAATTTCAATATTTAAAGAGGTTCAAAGGTTTGGCTGATAAAGGTGAAGGTGTAGCTGTAACAGCCCTTTCAGAAAGACAGTTCTTTGCATTGCATGACATTCCAGTTGAAAAATAGCACTGCTGTGTTATCAGTGAAGCACAAGTTGAAAGGATTAAGAACTGACCAACTGACAGACCTAAAAAATTAGTCATAATAATAGAGTGCAGCTCCATAGAGATCAGCACTGTGCTTGACACCATTTAACAGTTTCATCATTGATCTGAAGTACATGGAGCTGTGATACAATTTACAAATGACACAAGGATTACCAAAGTGGTAAATAATGAGGACAGGGAGTAATACAGAATTATCTATACTGATTCTGTCTGTACTTAGAACTGCATTCTGGCTCAGATGCTAAGCTTTACAGCCAAGAAGTAAAGATGTGTTAAGTGAGGTTAATAAGAAATGGAAGAATGAGAAACTTCAGGACTCCGGAAACCAACAAATCTGCATTATTTTTCTGCAAATAAAAGTCCTCAGCAATCCCTATCTATGCAGACAGAGAAATTGTGAGTAATGGGCTGATCTCTCTAAGCATTAGGATAAAGCGCCAAAGGAAATGGTGAATTATCTGTCTCTCTCAATCTTTACGTCAAGACAAGTAGTTCTGCCATAGTTTAACATGACTTATTGGGCTCAAACAAGAACACAGCGTGTTGATGCACAGGAGGTCAGGCTATGTGAACTTGGATTGCCTGTAGACCTTGAACTGTATCTAGAAAAACTACTAAGTTGTCTTGCAAAATTGTTTTGATAGACTTCTCTGGAGAAGCTGTTGTTCTTCCTGTGACAAATTAGTTGTCTCTTTGATTTCAGATTGAAAGTATATTTTTAGGCTCCATTAAAATACGCTTCTTGCTACATGCTAAATTTAGACAAATTAAATTGTCAATTTTTCTGGCACAATAACATTCTTTTTCTAGAATGTTGGGGAATCTTTTTTGTTTGTCTTTCCTTTTAAGTTTGAGGCAAGATGTATATAGAAATTAAAGGCTTCTCAGAAGGAGTTATCTTTTTCATACTGCTTTTGTGACACGTGATAAGAAGACATTCTGACCTAAGGGTGAAGCTTATTTTTGGCATGGGAAGGCAACTTCTTTCAAGACATGGAAAGTAGGAATATTTATTTCAGAATGTTTTAAGAGCAGATTTAGAGTTGAAACCTGAACACCTGTTGTCAGGCTTATACTAATCACCTGTGAACTTACAAGTAGGGTGAAACAGTGCTGTGTTGTGATGTTCATGTTCTTAAAGAACTGGTTGACATTCACAGGGACTGAAGTTCTGCTGTGGTAGTACTGGGAATGAAGAGGGTCTTTCCACTCTCTTCTAACATGTTTTGAAGTGGCAGATATGCTCCACGGTCCCTGCTGTTTGAGTAGTTTAGCTTTACCTTGTGCGTTCTGTGCATCAGTCCCTGTATGGAAACATCCAGTCCTTGGGACTCAGCAGCATTGCTGAAGGACTGACAAGTCGCAGGCAAGTGTGGCAGCCTCAGCACTACTCACTGTCTTTGCAAACACAGAAATTCCTTCTGAAGAGCACAGGGAGAGGCTATGCATCTTTTTCCCCAGTGTCCTTCAGGCTTATGATTCCTGTTGCTCAGTAATTCCTAGTATTGAGGGACATTCGTATCCCCTGATGAGAAGCTGCAGCTTAAGTGCCTTTGCTCACAGGTCACATTTTCTCCTGTAGTCAGTGAAATATTTCAAGAATGATTCAGACTTGGATGTAGGTTAAGGAAATATTCTTTAGAAATTTTTCAGGGAGTTGAATTACCTACGCCTTGTCGTTCCTTAAACTGCTAATACTTGTGTTACTGTTACATCCAGTATTAAAAGTGGTCTGTTAAAGAAGGAGTTATATTTTTAGATACGAAGATAAAATTATCTCATCTCAGACTTTTAAATTTTTGTAGTCGTTGAATAAAGCAAAAATCAAGGCCATTACATTTACTTTTCTGCGTGTTTTATTTTGTTGAGGGCTTTTTGAAATGTGGCCTGGATTTTTGTTTTCCAACCCTGACAAAATTCTCATTTCCTTTTTACTTAAATTGCAGTGTTCTTTCAAACCACCTTCCAAAGCAAAACGTTACATAGCAACTCTTCAGAGAGTTTCTGCATGTGACACTGATGTTTGTGGAAAAAGGGAGTGGCAGTGTTGGGGAGAAATGTATTCTGGTTTTCTTGTGAGTTAGTCTTTTGGTATAAATAGATTTCCATTAGATGTGATGAATTGGGCCTCTATGCAAAACAAAATGGTCTGTGTATTGCAAGACTATTATCAGAATGAAGGTGCCCTGCTGCTGAAAACCACAGGTGGAATATTGTGGAGGTCATTACCTTAGTAGCCTTTAAGGGAAGTGTATGGTAATAAGACATGCTTTGTTTTCTATAGAATGTGTGGATGCACAAAAGAGTGTTGGAAGCCATGAGAGTGACATGACAAATACACGATGAGATTAGTGTTATATTCAGAAGAACAGCAAGAAAATACATTCCCTCGGGAAAATAGCAGTTGCCTGGTGTGAGATGGTAGTGCAGCCTTGAAAAAGCAGAGCCAAGTAGACATTTTCTGCTCTCATTGAAGAAGGCTCTACAGATGTTTTCTCTGGATTTATGTTCAGATATATGATTATTGTGCGGGCTCAATTAGTAGTCATATGATGTGAGGCTTGTTAATATTAACCCAGGGATGTAAGTACATTTGATTTTTATTTTTCTTTAGGGTATGGGGAACTTGAGATGTAGAAGGTGATAATAACAAAGCACTACCTCTAGGGTGAAGGTGTAGAATCAGATAGGAGAGGCCAAAAGAATCTTCTTGGTTGTTTTGTATGAATTAGGGCTAAAAGAGAGAAAATTGTGGAAATAGGGCACTGATAATGATGACTTTGAAAAGAGGATTTTGTTATATTCCAGTGAAGGACCTAAAGTAAAACTCTGCTTGAAGTGCTTGTGTCTGAGACAGCAACGTGGAGGTCTTTGGAGTGTAGTCTGAGAAACTTGTGAAATTCACATCCAAACTAGGAGTTTGGAGGTGGTAGGTACACCTGAAATCTGACCAAAAAATACATAGCATGAGTTGTAAGAAAGTTCTTTTGGGTTTTTTTTCTTTTTTTAACTTGTGGAGACCCCAGATAAAGAAAGCAATAGAGCTTGCACAGAAGAGCTGTACTGCTGCTGCACATCTTCCAAGCCATCATCTTAGATGGTGAAATGTCTGTTGTTTCAGAGTTCACATAATGCTTGAAAGGCTGAGCACAGTATTTCATTCATGATTACTTGAAAATCAGAAACAAAGCAGAAACAAACAAAACAGTGATTCACACCCAATGCTACTGTGTTTACTGTTGCAAAAATATGTGGTTGAATGTTGAAGAGAATATATCTGTGCAGTGCAGAGCTGCCTTCATGTTCCTTCCTCCTGCATCAAGGGTGTGGGGAGGTTAACGTGAATCTTTGAATGGCTTCCATTGAGTTAAAATTATAATGGCTTTGGAAAGAATTAATAAATTATACATATTTCCACTGAGCAAAGCTAAATACTTAATCAATGTCAATGAGAAGCAAGATGTTGATTTTTATTGATATTGTGACTAGACTTATTTTTTTAACCTAAGGTCTTCATAATGGAAAAATATGATGGAATAATATGATTTCTGTGAAACATCAGAGTTAACATGAGTTAGTCTGATGCCTTGGAGCAAGACTGAATTCCTAACCTGATGTGCTTATAGCCGAACTGGTTTGGTCCAAGATGAATCTCATCAAAACTAAAAACTCCACCATTTGAAAGCAAATCATTGCAGGAATTAATGGTAAAAGGGATAATATTCAGATTTTTTTTTATTTTATTTGTAAAGACTATAAAAGATTCAGACTCTGCATGAGTCCCTCATAACTGAAAGGTAAGTGTGATAAACCTTTCAACCCGCTGCCAGAAGCATGCTTGTACAATGCTTGGAGACAGTGTAAAATCCTCATATTGAACATGGGCATTTGACTGTTCTGCAGATCACAGGTGATCCAAAAATGCACAATAGTATATTTTACTAGCCAGCACCATTCTCTGAGTTTTAGGATGTGTAAAGTGAACCTTACATTGGATTTTACCCGTTAACCTCTCTCTGCATGTGGACTGCCACTGATTTATTGGGATTCAGGGCATGCTTGAATGACATTGAAGATACGAGACCCACTGTTGGAGGTAAGGCTTTTAAGGGCAGTGAGTTGTGAGCAAAACCAAATGATATTTACAGTTACAGTAGAGTCATGTAATGTTAGATAACACTGCAACCTCCAGCCAAGCAGAAATGAAGGGATTGTATAAAACTAGGACTGGAGATGACTTTAAGAAGGAGTCTGTTTAGTTCCTTGCCTGAGGACAAGGTACAGCTTCATTAATGTCACAGAATCACAGAATCTCAAGGGCTGGAAAGGACCTCAAAAGATCAGCTAGTCCAATCCCCTTGCCAGAGCCTGACCACCAAGAGTAGGTCACACAGGAGCTCATACATGTGGGTTTGGAATGTGTCCAGGGAAGGAGACTCCACAAGCCATCTGGGAAGCCTGTTCCAGTGCTCCCTCACCTGAATAGGGAAGAAATTCTTCCTTGTATTTCTTTGGAAGCTCTTATGTTCCAGCTTGTACCCATAATGTCATTAATGTCATTCTTAGCAGATATTTGGCTAAGCCATTTTTAAAGGCCTCCAATGTTGATGAATCTATGAAACCTTTATCCCACCTACCCAAATAATTCTCTATCTTTATCATTAAAAAGTATTTTATAATCTCAACCTTTACTGTGGCTTGTGCAGTTAGATTTCTTACTGTTGTTAATTTAGTAGCTACGTGAAGAGCAAAACCTTTCCGTTCAGTTTTACTTTTGTATTATATGCAGTTGAGAGAGTGTTGTCTTGTCCCATCTCTCCCTTCTCTACCTTGTCAACTCCTCTTTAGACTCCTCTGGATTTATATTGGTTAAGTTTTCTCTGATTATCCTTGTGGCACTCTTCTGGACCTTGTCTTGCTCTCCTCATTCTTGAAGTGCAGCACTGCAAACTCTGCAGAACTGTGACTGAACAGAGCTGGAAGAGTTCTTTCCAAGTCTGTTTTCTTGTTTATACAGCCCTAGATAAATATAAACATAATATATATTTAGAGGGTGAGGAACAGCACAATATTGTTGATTTATGTGCAGCTTGTGATCTGCCACAGCCAACGGCTTTTTTTTTTTTTTACTGCAGAATTACTTGTTTCTCATCTGTTTGTGTGCAATTGAGTATTTTTGCATACAAGAAAAATCCTGCCCTTTTCCTCACTGTTGTGAATTCTTTTTTTCAGAAACGTTTTGCCCATATGTCAAGCTGAATTTTTACTTGAAACCTGTCTGGTAATGCACTACTTTTTCATCTTTGTTTTCTTTCTAGATTTAAATACTCCAGATTTTTGTCTGTATAATGATAGAATTTAGTTTGGGAGGGACTTTGGAAGGTCATTTGATCCAACCCCTTGCTGCAGATTCTCAATCAAGGTGTTTCTTGCACTAGATCCAGCAGACATCCCTACAGATCTCGACACCATGCATTCTTGTATTTTGGCTGTTATCCCATAGAGTATGCTGGGGTGAAGTATTCTGAAAATAGCTTTCTCCCTTTACCCCTTACTTGTCTAGCAGGACTGCACTTCACTGGCTTCGTCAGCTTATCTCTTCTGGTTTCAAATAGAAGGTCAAATGGTGAGATTTTCAGAAGTAAGAATCTTTTAGTTTCTCACTACTATTTCGGGGTTGAACAAAACCTGTAGATAGTTAGTGTATGTAAGCATTAATTGGTTGATAAAGGTTATTAATTTTGGCTTTTTTCTTGAAGCAGTGCCTGGCTTTTAGTTGTATATTCTCAGGGCACGGACTTCATCTTTTGAGATAAAGCAATTTCATCTGCATCCCTCACTAAGTTGGGAGAATCAGCTCATTTCAGAATGCTGGGTTTTGACATTGCAAAAGGAAAGGCCATTTGGGAAAAAAAAAAATATTATTGCTATTAATCTGTAGCTGTGGTGAGCTAAATTTGGGAAAACATGCAAATCCCTATTTTGATCATGTATCTCTTAGAGATAAATCAAGAGCTGCCTACTTTGGCTGAATTTGGCCCTTGAGAGGTTGATGCCATGTTCAGCTAGCGGTTTGTCAAGGAAGGTAGAGAGAAGCAGAGCTGTTATCAGATGTGGTACATTAGGGCTAATGCTGCAAGGAGAGGTTGTCCAGTTTTGTACCCTCAGGAGTAATTACCAACCGCGCTCAATGATGGAAGGAAAGATTTCACCACATATGCCATGATTGTGTGAGGGCTCTGTTAGGATTTGGTCCTGAGGTTGTAGGAGAGTGTGGAACAGGTTTTGATGATGGTATTGGGCTAGAGAAGCAAAATCATTTAAAATTAGAATTTCAAATTTCTTTAACACAGATGTTTTAGAGCTACTTAATGAATTAAACCAATGTGTTCTGCTGTCCGTTTTCTTTGTACAAGATGGTCTGTGTGCCAAGCATGCGAAAGGAGCTTATGGTTTAAACTGTTTTATTTTTTTGGTAAGGTGTGATTCATCTTTGCTATTCTCTAGTCTAATTAAAGATTAAAAATCTGCAACAGAATACAAAAATGTAATATAATTCTACAGCTGCGTAATTCGTAAGCAGCATGAAAAGCATTGTTACCAGTTCTTACTCTCGAAGTATTTGAATGAGTGTGATCATGCTGTCCTGCCTCACGGTATGGCCTGCAGCACTCGTGATTCTCTCAGGCCAAATTCCCTTGTAACAGCGTTGCCTTAGTCTTATGTCTAAGTCCAGTGGACTTCTTGGAAAAGCTTTCAAGTACCTTGGAAGTTTTGGGTGAGGTCCAAAAAGCATGGCCTTTAATTGTGTGCTTTCAGGTGTGTTGAGAACAAATGGATGTTTTGCTTTTCTGGAAATTGGGTAAATTCTTAGCAATGCAAGGTGATAAATTCTACCTGTGAGTGACTGTAACTTTATCACCATGAAAGAGAGGCATGATACATCAAGTCCTTAACAGTAATACCTGCAGATTTAGCAAAGCTCACTATTGACATGTTTGGAGGTTGGGGAGGAATGCTCAGAAGATAAAAGATAAGTATTCTGGTGGAATTCCTAGTCTTTAGAGCCTGCATCTTTCTTTGAAGGACTATTCTGAGAAACTTGGTTGTGTTATGTAAGCAGTGCCGTATTGTAGCGTGGTCTTTCAAGGAGATCCTTTCTTGCTAATACTGAAATACTAAATTTCGCAGAGGAGGTCAGCCCTTGAAAATGAAAAGGATGTTTTTCTCTTTTTTCTAATAGCTGAGTGGGCAAAAGAGCTGGAAAATCCTTTTCTTTTTTCTTTTATTTTTTTCCCTTAATGTTACAGATAGCAGTGTTTATTATTCAGTCAACCAGAGTCTTTCTGCACAGAACATAACAAAAAGCCCTAATAATATTTTTAAAGCAGATTAGAACTAATCTTTCTGCATGACCTTGCCTAGGTGACCTTCCTGGCTTGTTGCTTTTCAGTTGGGCACCGCATCATCAAAGCAACATTTTGCTGTTTAATATGGTGTACGTGAAGTGGCATTGTATCTTTATCTGTACTTCATCATCGGAGAGAGGAGTAAGGCAGTACAGTATGCTGTGCAAAGTCTGCCTGCTTTGTGTAAAACACGTTTGGAGAGCAATGTCACTCGGGTAATGGTATGCTCAATGACACTGCAGCAGACAAGAGTGAAAGAGAAAAACACAATACAGAGGATCTTAAAAACTTCTTTTAGTTCAATTTAATATCAACCCAATGTATAATTATTTAGTATGATTCCCTTGTTTACCAAGTAATTATAGCTTTAAAATCTGTTTGGGTTAGCATTTAGCTTTTCTCCATCCAAGGGGATCATAATATTGATGGAATATGTATTAGCCTGTTCTTGAGAGCAAAAGTAATTAAAAAGATATCTTTATTATTCTCGGTATGATAGTAACCTATAATAAATTTTGAAATGAGCTGTTCAAACAAAATATCCGAAGTAATGTACTTTTTTTCCTTTGCATATAGAAAAGGAAGTCAAACCTCCTTAGTTTTACAAGGTTTTAATTAAATTAAGGGCTTCTACAATGACATAAATCACACAAGTGAAGCATGAATGGTTTAGTATTGGGGAAAAAAAAAGTCTTGACACCAAAATTTAAACAGTATAACACAAACATTAAAGTGGCCTTCAACAATGACTTGAGGATTAGAACTGTGGATATCAAGAATTAAAGGATTTTAAAGGAATAATCTTTCTGGTTTGATTATTACAAGCTAGTACTGATATATTTGACCTAAAGGAAAAAGCTTTTCCTTTAGCTATGTGCTGTCTAATAGCTTTTATTGTTATTCTCATTATAAAGAGAATGTCTGTAAATGAGTGCTTGAATGTTTTCTCTTTTTTTCATTTGGCTGGTGGTAACATAGGAGATAAATACAGCAAAGTAAATATTATTCCAATATAATAGTACAAGCTTGCTTTGAATGTACGCATTTTCTAGATTTCAGTAGATGAACACGTATGTTCTAAAATGCTAATTGCTATAAATCATCTTTTGAGGCCTCAAACAGGCTATGATATGTAGACAAACCAGAAAACTGCCTGTGTTCTAACTTGCCTTGTAAGTAGCTGAAGTGATAAGGTGGATTCATAGATAATTGTATCGTTCCAAACTCCTGTAATATACGGTATCTTGAGGTAACTGATGGTAATTGTTTATATTAGGCTTTCTGGAGTGACATATTTTATTACCCCACATGTACATATTCAGAAATACAGGGATGCTGTAGGGAAAAATTCTAAAAATAAATTCTAATGACATTTTTTTATAGACTGGAAAAATACATGAAGTTAGTTTCTGGCCATTAAAACGGAATGAGAATTTGGTACCTGAGTTACAATTCAGGATATTCTGATGAAGGAGGTTGTGCAGGGTTTGAGAAGTCATGAGAAATTACCAAGTATTTTTACAACATCTATGGTACTGTTAAGTTTTGTGCTTGGATTATTTTGATTTAGGGTTTTTTTTGCCTTAAACCCACAACCTCTAATATTGTTATTACCTATATCAAAGTGTTTTCCATAACAAATACACAGACACATAAATATTTAAATGGACAGTGTTTTGTTGCATGAAGAACGTACTGAATTATGTGTGTTCCAGAAGTACTTTGTTTCTTCCTAATGTTTTGGAAACAAATTGGACTATTTACAAATAATTTCATTATTTCATATTTCTGCAGGTAAGTTGATTTGCAACGCACATGAAAGAAGAAAAACAGTGGAAAGTGACATTGCACAGGGCTTTCTGTTATTTTTTTCTCTCTTCTCTGAAGTACATGCTTAGAATGTCATTGTTGATTCCTCTTCTCTGTACTTGGCCTTCCAAAATACCAGGATTTGAATATTAAGTATTTTTTTAAAGTTTTTCTGATAGTTATGAGCTACACATGCAAATGTGTTTAATTTTGATATAAACATGATCCAATTCCATATTTATTTATTTATAGATAAAGATAAAGTTAGCTTGAACTTTATAAGGCTTATTTTTGACAGATTGTTACAAAAAATGAATTTATGTTGTTTGGTCATTGATGAAGTACTATGGTGTATGTTTACTGTAGCTTTATGTGATGTCAGACATGCATTTATAGAAGCAGGTCCTAACTGTAAACACAAGGTATTCACATCTGGAAGTTTGTGTCTTATCTAGAAATGTGGATGTTTTGATTCAGCAGGCTGCATCTTTCTCTAGGGACAAATGGTATGGTGCAAAAGTAGGTTCAGTGCTTCCTTAAAACATGGGCACATGATGACTAGGGTGATCATTCGCTGTTAGCCAGATCCATGCACCGGTCAGATCTCTGCTTGAGGATGCAGAGGGCTGCAGAGATGAGGCTCTCTGAAGGCAGATGAGGAGGGTCATTGTGGAGCAGCTCATATCTTTATAGTAGCTGGATTGAGTAGGTGATAGAAATTGTCCTTCACTCTCAGTAGCCAGTTTGTGCTCTTGCTGACAGTGACTGAAGTGCTATAGATTTTGGATGGGTGTGTAATCAAGCCTTTTTGTTGCATTTTTTGAGAAGACCTTATGTTTTTGTTTTCCTTGAAGAGATCTGTTGTTGATGGGGAAAAAAAACAGCTTCCATGTGAATGTCATAAGAAGTAATAATAAAGTAATCATTGTTTCTATTGAGGCAGCAGTGAAAAGGTATCCTTAGCTTTCATTTCTTTATTTATTTAGAAAATTCCTTTCTCCTTTGGAAGGAGGTGGCGGTGACATGAGCATTTAATTGTTATGCTTACTGATTATGCAGTACCCAGAGATGTGCTCAGTAACTCTGTTTTGCTTACTCTGTGGCTTCCCCCCCTCCGCCCCTCATAATGATATTCAGACTGTGAAGGAGTTGAAATATCAACCTCATATCTGAAGACAAATTTACATTTCACTCCAAACACCATAATTTAATGAAGGTTTTATGCTGTTGTGGATACTTAATTATGCTAGAGGCAGAGCTGAAATTTAATTTTGTTCCACATGCAGGGAAGATTTACTAGTAGCTTATTTTTAAAAGTTCTCTAAAAGCTGTTGGTTAGGCACTCTGCTCTTCTTGTTTTTTAAAAGCAAATCAGAATAACCCAAACTTTCATAAATGAAATTTCATTTTAATTGCTCAGTGAAGGTAATATATGTCTTCTTAGTTTATGGCTTCTTGAGAAGGAGATATCTGGGTTATCTGGCTTTGCAGCGATGATCAGTGCAATGTTTACTGCCATTAGCAGCTAAACCTTGATGATCTACATGTAAACAAATGGAATCATTCAGGACATGTAGTGCTGTACATGCACATCTTATATATAAATCAAGACAACAATTTATGAGTTGTTATAGAACAGACTTGTTGGTATTTCTTGTGACAGTTCTCTTGCACAGCATAAATCTGCCTTTTCAGTCTTCAACCTACTGTGTTCCTCAGAATAAATGACTATGCTAGTCTGAGACATTGTGCTCTCAGTTTTGAGCCATGGTATCATTTAACTTTGTACAGCATTGTGAGTCAGTGGGGGAGAAGATATGGTAGCTGTTGTTATTAGGGGATGTGATGATGTGATGGGAGCTTTGAGAGACTGAGACACCACAGAAATTTGCAGACTTCAAGCAAGGATGTGTTTCTGTTCAAGTATTAGCTAGTCTATCTGGTAACAATGAAAAGCAGTCAGTAATTCCAATTATTAGTCAAGCAAGCCTGAGCTGTGTTATACCGTGTTGGCTGTGATGCAAGCTGGAGCCAAAGTAGGTGTCTTTGCCTTACTCCAGATTTCACTGCTTGGCATACACATTTTCTGCAGATCAACACCAGCCTTTCTCTTTTCATGGGTCATTTCTGGCTTTGAGGTGGATATCACCTCCTGATCCTTGGTCAGTTCCACTGGCTGCAGATGAGAATTCCCAACTTGCAGTCTCAGTGCCAGTCATCTGAGTTCAGTAGTTGCAGACTGGATTCTGCTGCCTATGCCAAGGTTATTTTAGGTCTGGCACTGAATGAAGCTATCTTTGGGGCCAGGACAACCAGGATGTGTTAGAATATGCTACAAAGACACAGATATATAGAACAGTAATGTGAAAATTTAAACTGAAATTCTAATGGTAAGTGCATTTATTAGTAGGATTTATTGTTGATACACAGGCAGTGTAACTGAGAACTCAGTGAAATAATAATTGCTGCTACTCTATTAACTAGATAGTGGAATGTCTTGACTGTTTTTCATAGTTCAGCTGGAGTTAAAAGAGCAGAGTATTTCTGCAGTTCAGAATTTTTCTAATGAAGCTTTTAAAACAAAATCTGCTTTCTTTTTTGGGGGGGGAACATCTTTTATTCAGAGGTATCATCTCATTTAAATGTGTGACACTTTCATGCCTGATAACTTTTACAGTAGTAATTCCTTATCACTGAGAAGCTAAATATGACAGTTCCTGAGTCTTAGATGTCCGGTTTCTTGTCACTGGGGAAGAGAATTAGACTGAGTGACTTCAGCTGGGGAAACATCTGCTGTAGTTATGAGCTGATTGTGGGCTTTTGGCTAAGCTCAGCTCAAAATCATTCTGTAGCTGAAAGAATCCATTCTGGTTATTTAGAATTTACATCTTTACATGGGTACCAACTCATAAAGCATTTTTTTTTAAACTTTCTAGCAATTTCATATAAGTTTCATTATTATTGGGACTCGGTAGAAGACATCTCTCAGCACAGCAGAACTTGGAGTCAGTGTTTCCTAGATTGTAGGGAGAATCTCCAAGTTGGTACAGCAGGGGGGGTGCTGTTTTTGACGGCCTGCATACCCCTTGCTTGAAAACAGATCCACTTTTTGTCTTCTACCATTTGGGGAAGCAAGAAACTTCTCTACTAAATGTTTGTCTGTTGCTCCAAAACAGAAAGTATATGCTATGTGTTTCAATTAAAAGAAGCCCTGTAGCAAAATGTGTTAGTCACAGGCAGAGGCCAAGTGTATCATTATTCTGTAGGAACAGCAGTCAAGATAATGAACGGCTAAGGACAGCGGACAATGGAAAGTGAAGCATGTCGTGTCAGCGCACTGTCAATGGAGTCTGGGCATGCTTTGCATTAGAAAGTGCTAGGAAATGGCAGGGATGTGGCTGATCTGTGGAGAAAGAGTAGAAAGTTGCCTCATGGCATGTGGTAGTTTTAAGACTGATTTAATGCTTCTGCCGTAATAACAAAAAGACTTAGGATAGCTTTGGTGTCGGATTCTTTCCTTGTTTTGAGACAAACAGAAGTTGTTTCTGAGATTCCAGCACGTTTTACTTGGAAAAAAATAAGTAATCCAAAAGAGGCTCAGGCTGCTACACTTTTCTTTCTTATGAGGTACATCCCTTATGTAAACAGCTTAGGTGAGAAGCATGTTATATTGGAGTTGGGACTTCAAAAATTACACTAGAGAAGTGGCAAATCTCAAAAACAATATTATGTACATGATCAGCCTCGTAAACACTGAGCTCAAGATTCTGACTGCGTGTTGCAGTTGTTAAGCATCTTTCTAAAATTGGGAGTGCAAAGTCAACGTGCCGCTAGTGGGAGAAGACAAGACAGCAGCACGTAGAGTGAATGTTGCACAGAGAATGAAACTGGTGAGTTTGGAAGAAATGAGAAAGAGAAAATTGGTAAACAAGTTGAGAGGGAAGAGTAGCAAAGGGCTTACTTTGCAAGCTGAGAGGATGTGTTTGCCTACCATCCATATTATGTAAAAATCTGGAAAAATACAGAAAATGAAGGAAAAAATAGTAATGTATTTTAACAGGTCAGAAAAAAGGTGACTGAACGTGCTGAAAGAAGACCTATTTTAAAACAGTGGGGGATTTCTTATCATACTGATCACTGGAGCACCCAGCATGTTTATCTGCTTGACACTTGTGTGAGGTAGCATACTCTTCAAAACAATAACAATACATTTCTCTCCAGTTTCTAACTGTTGTAAAAATGTGTTAGAGTTTTATTACAATTTAAAACAGAAAGGAGAACAATTTCAAGATGTAATTTGTCTTCTGTTTAGGGGAAGCAGAAAGGAAAATAACTTTAGCTATGATTCCCTGCAGATGTTCCACTTGAATATAGAACGATATGGTGCATGACAGGTACCTACAAAAGTGATATTTCCTAGTGCCACCTATTGCTAGAAAAGCAGAACTAAAAATGAGTATTTTTATTATGTGTATGATTAGATTGTGCAGAAAAGACAATTGTACCTGTTCATCTTCTAATTATTTCAGGGTCGTTTTAGCTTTGTTTGACCTTGTTTTTTTATGTCAATGAAATGGACTAGGTTTTTTGAACAATAGCTTCAGGGATACTTTGGGAAGTTTCTGTTCCAGAAAGTTTGCAACTATTGGCACATGATTGAATGTCAGTGGCTGTATTTTGTTAAGCCTGTTAAGCCTGATTGTTTTCCCCCACTCTTTCTTTGATGACATTAAAGTTTATGTGATGAGCTAGACTATTGCTTCTAATAATCCTAAAGCTTTTTCAGATTTAGCAAAACATTGAATGTTGGTGTTTTCTATTGCTTGAGTTGTATGTTAAGTGGGAAGAGAAACATGTTTTTTAACATGCATCCAAAAATTATATGAAAAGTAACTGGCTAAGAAGGAAAATTCTTTGAAGACCAAGACTTAATAATCTGGATGCATCTTAATACGTGGTATCTTTTATCAGGTCTTGCAGTTAACATGCATGGAAGCTTATTTCTCCAACTGCCTTTTGAAAGATGGTATTTATTTTATCACAGACGTCTAACTAACATGAATCATAAGAACAATAAAGATCTGTAGGGACAGTCTGAGATCAATTTTAAGTTTTAATTGTGGTTCTTAGCATTACTGATCCTTTTCACTACTTCACTCCTGTTCATTTCCAATATAGAAATACCTTACTCTGAAAAAATACACATTTTTGGCTAATACTATTTAAGGGAAAGAACATGTTTTTTCAGTGTTATTTTCCTCCTGAAGGGTCTAGATGGCAAAATAAGACCAGGAGAAGATGGAGCAGCTTGGGAGTAATTTGTTCTTTCTCAGGTTCACGCAGATATCTCATTTATTGCTGCTTCATGTAACTCATATTCTTTAACTGAAGCTGTCCTCCTTCCTTAAAAGATGGACAAGTCTCCTGTTACCTCTACTGAGCTTCTGAAGAAGTAGATTGCTGCAAAACTTAAGAGAAACAAGGGAAGGAGCTCTTGAGTATATGACATCTGTAGACTCAGAGAAGTAAAGGATGACCAACCCATTTCCTGACTGGAGAAATGTTGTGGACGAGTCTGACTTCACCATCCTTGTTAAGTTCAGAACTGAAATCTAATTTAGTCAAATGGAAAGTCTCTCTTAATTTATGTTTTTAATATTATTTTCCCCCTTCAAGTTATGTCTAACTTACTTTTCTCCTAGTTTTATCTTGGACCTGAATTTGAGGATACTTGTATTCTTTGTCCCTTTCTTCACTGATCCGGGGTATACTTCCTCCACCTGTTTTAACATCCTCTCTTTCTCTGTGTATTTGTGTTTACTTCCTCCGTCTTTCTCATTTTGAGTGCTGTGACAGCCAAAAGCAACATAAAGCTGTTAGCAATTACCATTTGCAATATGGAGAAGTGGAGGGAAGTAGCTGCCTAATGGTTTACTTCATGGATAGATTTTGTGTGCTCTCTTTTCTTGAATCTCCGTGCTGAATCTCTTCTGCAATGTCTTTTCATGTACATTTCATCTTCTATTTTATGTCTGTAGCTACCTGCTCTTTGATATTCCTTAGCATTGGTCCAACTGTTTTGTTGTTCCCTTGTTCATTCATCTGCCTGTCATTTATCCACAGAGCAATGCAAACAAAGTTTCAATTCTTAGTGCAAAGTTTAACCCCCTTTTATAGTGTCTCCTAATTTATTTCCTTTCAATATAAGATGGAAAATAATTTTCAACAATTAATTTGTGTTTTTATAAAGGTCTCTATGCCCAAAATTTCGTGATTTAAAAAGTTACATACAAGATGTAAGAGCAGACATCTGGAATCATGGCCAGCAGAGGGCCTTTCAGCTTGAAAATGATAATGGTGCTGACAGCTGTAGTCTGAATACCTTTAAACAGGCTTTCTTTCTTTAAAAAGGGAATATTTATTTCAAAAAATGTTAATGAGAATCATTTAGGCAAGGGGTATTTGCATTGTGACTGTTGCTTTGTTGGCATTGTCTTCTACAAACTACGTATCTGCAGGCAAGCACCACTGTACCGTGGAAGAACTTGGGAACTTAAGGGGAACAACCACTCTCCATATTATTTAAGATGTGACTTCACCAAAAGAAGAGATACCTTTGTGTTGTGACTTTGTATGATCTAAAATTGAACATAATAGCATATGTTAAAGCCATCCTTTTAAAATATTTTTCCCCAAAGTGGGTGCTTCTCATTTCTTTTTATTTGTGATTTTATTTATTTCTTTAATTAAAAAGCAACTGAAATTGGAGCAATTGCAATCTATGAATTGATTTTTGTGAATGATGGTGTAAATTACCTAACAAATAGTAATCTGTTTCCCCTTTCAATCCAGTGCCAATATTGTTATCTTGTAATACAATCCTACCATATTATTAAATCTGTCATTAATACATTTAACTGGAGATGACAAATTTGTTAAGATAAGAAGGGCCTGGTGCTCTTTTGTTTGCCCTAGTGTAAATCAGAAGTTACTGCCTTGAACCGAAAAGATGTATTCTCGTGTAAGAACTTACTGGTGTAAATTAACAAAGTCAAGCCTGACATGTGGTGATGTACCAAATTATATTACAGGATATTTAAATTCTATCTCCCACTGTGAACAGCAGGATACCGTTTTTATCCTTCCTGTTGAATGCAGAATCATTTTTCCATTTATAAATTGAGCCTGAACAGAGCACTCTCAGTATTGGCTGTTCCTCTGTTGCTCCACATACAGAATATATTAAGACACCTGTTCATCCTTGTAAGGCAAACAGCAAACAAACCAAAACACTTTCCTGTAAACAAATTGGTCTGTGATTAGTGGAACTAATGAAGCTTCACTGCCTGCAGATTTCTGCCCTACATCCCTGATCCCCTCAGCAACACTCCCACCAGAAGGATTACCAGTTTCTCTCTGCTTGTATTGCCTATGATCTTTCCCTTGTCCATTTTCCCTTGCCAGTTCCTGCTTTCCTCCAACCTTTGAGCCTTCCTCTAATGCCTTCCACAGGTTTTTCCTGCCCTCACAATGATCCACCACGCATCTATCTGGCCCTGAGTGACTTGGGTGCAGAGTGGCAGCTTGTCAGCTAGTGAACAGTTATTAGCCTCAGATTTCTCTTCTCTGAGGGGATGATAATTCAAGTCATCTTGTTTTACTGTCTGACAGATTTCGTCAAAGCTCAGGGGTGTTCAGTATCTTCAGGATGACTGCCCTGTTAAATTTCATAGAAACAGATCAACAGATATTAAAAGTGTGTCTTTATTCCCTCTATTTTTCAGTCATTGGTCTTTGTTAGAATAGTTTCTATTTGTTTTTACTAATCTGCTGCTCTTTTTTCTGTCTTCTCTCTTGTTTGCAGATCAAGTGCAATGGTTGCTACCCTTGTAATGCTATTATTAATGGGATAGAAAAGAAGCACAGATCGAGAAAAGAGTGCTTGGACTCTTATTTTTAAGGGCATGTTTGTAACTTGCATTAATCAACTTCTAAATCTTCTACTTGAGGACATCATTAAATGATTACCTTTAAGTGTACCAAAAAGAAATGAGGAAGATGAATGCTGAAAATCCTTAGCTTTGAAAAAATAGAAAGTAGCAGATCACACAATTACAGCATATAAATGATACCAAAATGGAAATAATAATGGAGTGTGGGAGGCTGGAGGGAAGTTGTGGACTCCTACCACTTCCTACTACTTGCAGTATTCCCGTGGAGTTCTGATCTGACTCCCTGCTCAAGCAAGGTTAACCAGACCAGGCGGTTCAGGATTACGTCCAGCTGTGTTTTGAGTATCTCCAAAGAGGGAAGATACTACAGCCTCTCTGAGCAACCTGTTATGGTGTTTGGCCACCTGTGCCAAAGCAGCAACTCCCCTTCACGTATTTGTGCACATGGGTGAGATCTCCCCTGAGCCTTCTCTTTGTCTGAACCATCCCAGCTCTTTCATACATTGTAATACAAAGAAATGTGTGTGATGCACAAGTTTGTCCCACAAATGTATCGACCATCGTAGTATTAAAGAGTGAATGTCACAGAACAAAGATTCTTACTTGAGAAAGAACAATTTAGTAGCCTAAATGTGAGCAATTGCTTTTCTGGTAAAAGCAGGAAAAGGTGTAAAAATCTGAGAGCTGAGCATCACTATGTGAGAATAAAAGTTGGATAACAGTCTGTCTTCAAGATGGTTTCTTGAGGGTTCTTTGCAAGTAGCATGATAATATAGAAAATATTGTAAAAACTTAAACTGCAGACAGAATATGTTAGCCATAGGTACATAAGGTACCACACTGGTGTTCTTTGTTGTCATGTTATGAATGGTTAGCCATCATCTTAAGTTATTTACTTTGTATATAATCTTTTTTTTTACATCAGTAATATTTGCTTTGGATTACTGAATGCCTTGGGGCAACCTGTGGTATTCTTTATAAACCAAGTAATGTTCAAAAGGTTATCTGCATTTCTGTACTCTGAACCTTAAATACTAATTATGTTTTCCACAGATTCACTACCTGAAAATTGACCTGCTCATGTATGCATGGATATTTAAGGTTACCATTGGAACTTCTTGACTTTTAATTGTTTTACATTAGCGAAGCCAAGAGCAACTAGTGTCCTCATAAGCTCTACTTTTATCAGTGGCTATGTATAGATTCACTGTCTTAGCTTTTAATACTTGAAAATCCTAGCTAAGTGTATTTATGCTCACTTAGGTGATATCTAGTCTTTGGTACCCAAATGCCAATACTCTCTCTTGTGGCCTCTAAGCTTGTTTGTTGCACGGAGTCTTTTCTGTATTTTGTAAAAAAGTATGCATGGTATTTGTTGTTTTATCAATATCTATTTAATGAAAACATTTGCAGATGAAGGTGAAGGAGCCCTGGCACAGGCTGCCCAGAGCGGTTGTGGAGTCTCCTTCCTTGGAGGTTTTCAAGACCTGCCTGGACATGTTCCTATGCGACCTGATCTAGGTGAACCTGCTTCTGCAGGGGGTTGGACTAGATGATCTTTAAAGGTCCCTTCCAACCCCTACCATTCTATGATTCTCTCATTTTAACACTGTCCTGTTAGCTCAGTGCAGAGCACTGGCAATAGAAGTAGCTGGAGGCAGAAGAATTACATGGTACTTGGCAAGATGACATTTTGCTTAGCCTCACAACACCAAATCTCCTGGGAATTATCAAGTTGTTTTCTCCATGTTACTCTCCCAGAGTTTGGTTTCTTTTAAAGCAGCTTTTGTCTTAGTAACTGTTTTTTGGGGTTGTTTTAGTGTTTTGGTTTTCTGGTTATTTTTAGAGTGTAGTGGTTACCATATAAATACACTGAACAGAACTTTTTGTGAAGGAATAAAGCACAGTCAGTGAAGCCTATGCTGGCAAAGAATGGACACGTCTCTTTAGGGAGTAATGAACAAATGAAATGATTTCTGTTAATGAGGGACTTTTGATAAGCCATAAGCAATTCCAGATACACATGTTTTATTGCTGTGTTTTATCAGGGTCCTGGCTTGAACACTAAACTAAGGAGTTGACAGTTTCTTTAAGAGGCAAGGACTTGGAAAAGGTAAATCTGTCTTTAAAGTACAATTTGGGAAAGTAAGTTGGCTTCAGTCTTATGATAAATACAACCCTTACCTAAAAGGCAATTGGCAATTCGCTGCTTAATTCTCTGAATATTTTGTACTGCTTACTTAGAAATTATTTTGGAAGCAATATCCAGTACATATGCCAGATTTTTTTATCATTGTTTTGTTGTTTTGGATTTTTTAATGAACTGTGAAGGCTCTTGCCTGTTCCACTTTGATAGCTGAGAGATGATAGGACTTGAAAAACATGTAATATAACAATATTTTATGATTTAGAAATCCTGTGTTTTTATTGATGTACATCATTCTGTAAAGGTAATTAAGTTGGAAAAAAAACCCCATGCAATAAAAAGATGTATGAATTTCTGTAAACTGCTTAATGAGGCCTAATGTAAAACTGAGTTTCAAATCACATTAGGGTTGTCGCATGCCCTAATTTCAAATGACAGTTCTGGCTTGCCACTCAGTTGGCCTTTTATTTTGTGTCACAAATTAACCAACCATGTGGTTTTATGTCACTGTTTTATTAGAGCAGCACTGTTCTTTGAGATGGGAAAATTTCATTACAGTAGTTTAGTTAGAGCGCAACTCTAATTTGAGGAGGGGGTCAGGAAGGAAATAAAGACAGTTTCAGGCCATATTTAGATATTTAAAATATGGACAAATATAGAGGAATGAAAACTGTTTTCCACAGCTCCTAACAATATAGTTCGGTGCAAAGTTCAGTTTGTGCTCATTAGCAGTAATATATCAGCTTCAAGGTGCTACATTGCTCTTCGGCAGCTGTTGCTGTTAATGGATGGCTAATACTGTATACAGTAGAGAATATATTTACAGGTGAAACAGTTCTTGAAAATATGTAGTATTTGTGACAGAGTGGTGTTCATGAAGCAGTGTCTGCTATTTCTAATGGAAGAAAGATGGTCTTCTGAAATCATGAAAGGACAAAAAGCAACTGTGAACTGTCTGGGTAGTGTTTTTTGGAATCTGCTATTTACTGAAGGGGATTTGCACCTCATAATGACTATTTTTTGGTTCAGTAGCTTGATTCTGTGTCTCTAAGTCATATCATTTTGTGGGTCTAAGTAATACAGTAATACATAGAGTTTGTTGCACTTTCTTAGTATTCTGGGATTGGATTAATAGTCTGGGGAAAGCTGAAAATACAACTTCTTGTCTTCATTTGCCAGTGCAGAAGGCATTATTAAGATGAGCTGGTAAGTATCAAAGCGAATAATTCTTTTCTGTCTCTCTCTAGAGGTAGAATGATGCTAGAAAGAACAAGAAAGAGAATATAGGCCGTAGTGGTTCAGATCGATTGCCATAAGTGGATACCTGGGGACAGTAAAAGAGGCAATCATAATTGAAATGCCACTTACCCTTTCCCAGGCTTTCAGCCCTTTTTTGTCCTGGGACTTCCTGAGCTGGATGTGGTCTCGTCTGCTTGGGAAACCTCAGTGGGGTTCTCTTCTGCAGATATTTCTTGCCTTTGCTTAAATCCTTGTAAACCTGTGACCTCCTAAGCTTCCTCCAGCAAATGTGCACTTGCTGTGTAAAGAACCACCTTTTTTAAGGAAGGAGGAGAAAAGAGAAAAATAACAAAATGTTTTGAACCAGGCTACTGATCGTTGTGTTTGATGTCCCCTGGTTCGTGTATTGAAAGAGTCAGAGAGGTTGGGGTAACATACCTTGCAGCTTTCTCAGTGGTGTCCTTTCCTGTGAGTGGTGTGATTTTAAGTGCATAGCACACTGTTTGCTGTATTGCTGTTCTCAGTGCTGTCCATGGGGTGAAATGAGGAGGTGCTGCCTGTGGCTTTGGGAGGGGAAGCGTTCCTCCTAACTGCCTGAGCAGGGGAAGGGATGATGATCGCTGCTATATTGCTCATTCTCCTCAGATCTGATCAAAGTATACTGGGACTTTGCCAGTTTAATGTAAAGGACTGTGAATTGTATGTTTAGGATGGTCTAATAAATTTATAGGAGTGTATACCTGTGCAAGATTAGGTAAATGACAGAAGTATTCATGTCCAGGCTTTCAAATGCACATGCCTTCAGCTGAGCTGTTCTTCATATATAAAGGATGAGGGGGCATGTGTGTATTTCTCTGAAAAAAAAATAACATTATGCACATAAACGTACTTTTCTGTCTCTGAATGAGAGAAAGACTCTCCTGAAGTTACTTTATTCACTTAAAGAGACAATATACTGGTTATCTCAGTATGCATGTAAATAATGACTCTTATCCAAAGTCAGTGTTTGGAATTGCAATTACTATTGATTTTTCATAAAATACTGTTGAAATAGTCCTTCATTTATTGGACTGTTAGGCTTTGCTTATATCCAGACCAGGGTATACTTATACTTCCAGTGGTGCCTGATGAATGGTTGCAGAGGTATCTTAGTCCAGTTACCACCAAAAGAATGTTTCTTGGTGCTCGTAGCTGCTTTGAGCACCTCTGTGTTAGTGGCTGGTGCACTGTGAAGAAGACCAGGACTGTATTCTCTGGGTGTGTTATGATTCAAGGCTACGGATCCATTTTAGGTGTTGACCAAACATAACCGTGTGCCACCTGCTGCCCCTAGCAGCATTAAATTGTCTTCTTCCTCCCCTACTGATGTCCCCTTCACTTTCTAGTAGCCCTAGTTTCTTTCATACATAGCTGACCTGTGTGTTTGGCCTAATAGGATTATCCACCTCTTCTGTTCCTTCTCCCCCTCCCCTGATCTTTGTAGCTTCACCTAAGTAGTTGTCTCTTGTTGCTTGAATATGGTTACCTTGATGTCCGTCTTTGAAGCTTTGCAGTAATTCTGAAAGCTAGTGATATTTTGGCATTGTTACTGTAAGCTTTATTCGTTTTATTTTATCCTTCGTAATTGTAAACTCTCAGTGTAAAGTAACAGTAAATACAATTTTATATGTTTTCATGCTTACAAGTGCAGCTCTTGATTTATTTACTCTGGTTATTATCTACTTGTCCATTTGCTTTGTCCATTTGAATCCCTTGGACTAAGGTTAAATCAGACTGCCTCATGTAGTATTGTTACTTGCATATGTGTGCACTAACACTGCACTTTTTAGTAATTGCTCAGGTTCGTGTCCTAGTCTGTACTCTATAGTGACAGTGCTTAATGTTTTGCTTAGTTGAGCAACTTCAAAAAGAAAAACTAAACCAAAACTAAATATCTGGAGATACTGGTTTTCTTGTTGGTCATACAGAGTGAGGCTCTTGAGTCATAGGCTGTGGTGGCCACAGCTCAGAATGTGTTTTTTCCGGTCTCCTGCACAAGACCACAATGCTTTTAATGAATCTTATTTAGACTCTGCTTTCCTCTTCCAACTCCTTTTTTTTTTTTTCTTCCTCTTGAGAAACTAATGAATTCTTCACAATTGCCCTGTTCTCCTCTCTCCAAATTGCTGATAGGTGTTTTCTGTTTACCTGACAGTCCTTTGGTTTATTTGCAAACAAGAAGTATTATTTGTAATTAAGTGCACACCTTTTCTATTCTTGAAACGTTTAATAAACTTTCCTTTCAGATTTGTCTCTTTAAATTCACAACACAATATTTGATTTAGTAATTTCTTCTACAGAGTTTTTTAGGGTCTTTTTCTTTCAGGTTCTTCCCATTGTAGTTTTAGAAACTCCTGATACCCTGGAGCGGGACAGAATCTTTGAAGTTTATTATCCAGGGGTTTGTACTCTGTCTAAAGCACTGTTTTATAACGAGATACAGACCATGGATAAAAAAACCCAGCAGTGGTGGTGAATGAGATGTGGTTTTTTTCGTTCCGTGAGCATAATTTGATTTTTTTAGTGCCAGTTCTCCTGATTGGTATGCTAGAAGGAGCTTCTTCCTGCAGGTACTACAGCTGTTGCTTGCTAAGCACTAACTTTTAGTGTTACTCCACTGTAACATTTTTAATTTATTTGTGGAATCACAGGCTCCCTTGTGTTTTGGGTGACCATATTGCTTTATTTCAGCTACTGCATTCTTTCTCCCTGCTCTTCTGAATACATATCTCAGTGGATATATCACAAAGGCTACTGTATTTTTCACTTTCACTGCTTTTCTTTGTATTTGGAGTTGCTGGGACTTCGAAAATGTGAGCAAAGTTTCTTCACCAATGTGTTGTGTTTCGTATTCTGCTGTGATTCAGCTGTTATTTTCATTCTCTGTCTCTTACAAGCAGTACTATTAGATATTTGCCATGATCTTCTCTGTTACATCAAGGACTGCATTCCTGTTCTTTTTTACTTTAGTAAATATGTCTTTTTAAAATGTGAACTGTTGTCTTCAACTATTACTAATATGCATTCCGAAAAACATGGATTATTTTTTATAAGCTAGCAGTTTGGAAAGATGACAGAGAAATCTACAATTTCTTCTTTTCTGTAACTTTATTTTTTTTTCCTACAGCTGTACTGTGTTGAAAAAATTATGTTTATAATTTCATGGTTGTTAAAATATTTATTATTAATCATTACCTAAAATTCACTTTATTTCCATTTACTTATCTACCACTCTCAGATTTTTTGCTGGTTAATAGGAAGGAGAAATCAGATATTTTTCTTTCAAATTTGGCCTACAGCTCATAAAACTAATTTCCATTATATGTATTGATGTCAGGGTGAGAAAAAGTGTAACATGAAAGCTTTACTCTCTTTTGTCAGGGTATTAGGTTTTGATCAATATCACTTTCAGTAATTGGCATCTATGTTAAATAATAAATGTATATAAGTCCTAGATAGTCCCTGATTTGTTGAAATTTCTGGTGTTTTATAAAGCACTATTTTCTATAAGTTTCCTGAGGTTAATAATGCTGTACGTGGAAGATAAAGTTTTTGCACTGAACATTCAAAGTCATAGAATCATAGAATGGTAGGTATTGGAAGGGATCTTTAGAGATCATCTAGTCCAACCCCCCTACTCAAGCAGGGTCACCTAGATCAGGTCGCATAGGAACATGTCCAGGTGGGTCTTGAAAACCTCCAAGGACGGAGACTTCACAACCCCTCTGGGCAGCCTGTGCCAGGGCTCCCTCACCTGAACAGTAAAATAGCTTTTTCTTATTTAAGTGGAACTTTTTGTGTTCCAGCTTCATCCCATTACCCCTTGTCCTGTTGCTATCTACTATAGAAAAAAGTGATGTCTCAACCTCCTGACAGCCACTCTTTAGATATTTATAAATGTTAATAAGATCTCTCGTCAGTCTCCTCTTCTCCAGACTAAACAGCCCCAGTTCCTGCAGCCCTTCCTCATATGAAAGATTTTCCAGTCCCCTAAAGTACATAAAAGTAGTAGAATTCTTACTATTTAAATGCTGTGTACCAGTTTTGTGTACAAGTAGATTCTCTGCAAGGATCTGTGTCTTTATTGAAACATGGACTATATTAGAGAGCAGTAATTCAAGCTGACAAAACTAAAATCTTTAACATCATTTTGTTCTGGTTTTTGGATGAAGTATCATGATGATATCTTTTCCTCAGAATACTTGCTTTATGCAATATTTTGATCAGATGCTCTCTTAGAACAAATTAGTCTTGCAAAGGCAAGTGTGGTGTTTGTAACATCACTGCTTAGGAGTTTAGGATTTTTTTTGCTGCTAGAGTGAAGTAAATGAAACAGAGTACGGGAGGGGAATTATCTTGTAAATAGTTGTGTGTTGTCTTACACTAGAGTTCCACCACCAGCCAATTAGGATTTCTTTAAGTGCTTTTTCTTGTTCTTTGCACGCCCCCCAGCACATGACAATATGGTAATAGATACCTGTATTAAACAGATCATAGAATAGCCAATAAATGCTTATTTGTTCGTTATTTACAGGATACCTTAATTTGTAAAACTGGTTATCACTCTTGGCTTATAGCTGAAGGCATCCAGAGCTGTTCTGTAGTGTGCAAAGTAGTGTATAATGCTAAGTGCTGTGGATATTGGACACGTGGTATTAGTGGACACTTCTTCAATCTTCCTGTGCCAAGATCCCAGCCAATTAAATGGGAATAGTGGCCTCTGGGGTGCGGTGAACATCAAGTGGTTAGCGCGGCACCGGGCGCTGCAGTGATGAGTCAGGAGAGGCTGCCTGGCCTGGAGCCAGCAGCTTCAAAAATGAGCAGGAAAACGTTTTAGTGACGCTCAGCGGGTGGGTACTTTGCACTAAGTGATCTAGTGAAGAAGAAAGAAAAATAAACTCAAATATTAATACTGGACAGACACAGAGTATGTACCAACCAGGGCCAAATTGTCTGTGTTATGTAGATTTTGCAGTTCCCTGACTTTTACATACCTTGTAGCTATGATATTCTATTTCTATCATTAGTGCTTATGTAATCTAAAACCTTTGTCTAAGAAACATGACTTATTAATTAATCATTGTCAGGGCAAGCCATGCAACTGCACCAAGTGTGCTCAGTCCTCTCTCAAAGTTTGCAAGTGTCTGACTGCTTCTAGATACCATCTCAACAGTAGTGCTGAGTTACTGTAAGGACTAGATTTTGCAGCATATATCAAAATGTGAAATTTTTGTATCAGTTGCTCCAGTGGCACTCTTAAGTAATTTATAACCTTTCCTTACATCTCTACCACCCTCTTTATACTGCTATTAGGTGCACTGTTACTGTGTTTACTAGCACTGTTGGTATGAGCTGAAGTTTCAACAGCAACATAGACCGAGGCCTAAGTGCGGTAAGCATTTGTACAAATAGACACCCTCTGGAATTCTTAAATCATTACTTATCTCTTGTTTACAGTAATGTAGAGAACAGTAATGTATGGAATCGTGCAGACTCTGTTGCAGTGCAGTATTCTGTGATGGGACTGGTGTGGAACTGGCAAGGGCAGCCCTGGCCTCCCCTTAGAGGTTGCCGTGCAGCCCCCCGGCACGGGTACCCCATACAATTGAAAATGTTACTGTCAAAGTGACCCCTTTTTACTTCATTTTCAATAACTTAATTTACATTTCTCTCTTTCACTGATAAATTTACCACTTGATGACAAGTTTAATGTAAACACGTGGTATGGCTGTGAAGCTAACAGATGCTTTTCCAGGTATGAAAATCATAGAATCACAGAATGGTAGGGGTTGGAAGAGACCTTTAGAGATCATCTAGTCCAATGCCCCTGCTCAAGCAGGTTCACCTAGATCAGGTTACATAGGAACATGTCCAGGCGGGTCTTGAAGACCTCCAAGGAAGGAGACTCCACAACCTGTCTGGGCAGCCTGTGCCACTGCTCTGTCACTCTCACAGTGAAATAGGTTTTTTTCTTATAATTAAGTGGAATTTTTTGTGTTCCAGCTTCATCCCATTCCTCCTTGTCCTGTTGCTAGCTACTATAGAAAAAAGAGATGTCCCAACCTCCTTTCTCCTGCTACATAGGAAGTAAGCAGTTGTTGATAAATTAGAAGAGAGACAGAATCCCTCAGACTCCAGAAATGCTTAGTGTCAGAGACAGACTGGCACATGGGATGCACCTTCTTTTTTTGAGAAATAGTGGACCCTTTGTATGCTGCTTGCATAGTATCTGCCAAAATTATTTTTAAAGAATCTGGTGATATTTCTTATTAGGAGAAACCTGAAAGGAACTGACTTCTTGGTTGGCTTGATTTTGCTTGTTTGTAAATGCTAGGAGACATATACAAATATTTCTCACCTACTGTCTTTCAGAAATGCCTATCATGATAAAAAATATATTTACTAGAATTTAGAGAGGCAGTTCAACTTGTCAGATGGCATTTTTAGTCAGTTTTGGGAACAAGAAGCTCTTTGAAAAACCCTTGAGAAACACATGGAACTTGTTTTTATATTTATTACTTAATTTTCTACATGGATTTAGGATGGTTTTGGGGTTTTTTAAATTCAATTATAGGTAGACTATTTAATCCTTATGTGGATGTCTCACATGTAAATCTGGCCAAAGAAGAAGTTGAAAACAGTAATTGTGGCACTACTGTGTGGGGATTTTTTAGTGTCAGAAGGGAAAGAAAATCAAATGTTTTTAAGGCTCCTGTGAGATGGAAAAACTGTACTTAATTTAATCTTAAACTCTCCTTTGCATCATTCTTTTTCTCTTTGCCACAAATAATTGCATGAAAAGACCAGTGACACAATGAGAGTGATGTAAGAGGCAGTGTGTGTGGTGGGCCTCCAAGGAGTCACCCCTTGATGGTTTGGGTGGGCTGATAGACCCCTCCTGGGGAAGGACTGGCCTCAGCAGGACCCTTTCCCTCTTTGTGAGCAGGGCAATATACTGTGCTGTGACTAAGGTTTCAGCAGGGGTGGCAGGTGCTCCAATTAGTTTGGCTGTCAAAGTACTTCTCAATTTTAGCTAGGATTGACTAAATGTCTTTCTGTTAGTAGACAGCTCCCCATGATTACTTTTAAAAGCCTGTATGAGATGGTCTTTCTTAAGGATTGAAAGATAATCCTACACATCCAGTTGCCATTTTTTGCATGAGTCTGACTTAAGGCAGGTTTTAGCTCTCTTAAATTACCTTCTTCTTGTTAGATTATCAGTGTTTGTATCTCAGTGTAACCTGATGCTGCTCTTATGAATGTTTCTGTTCCAAATTCAGCAGTTCCTGAAATGGTGATGTACAAACAGGGAATGTATAAAAGAATTAGCAATTATAAGCAAATACTGTAAATGGCACAGAATTACCGAAGCGGGAGGTATGTAATAGACGTGTAATTTGCATTGAGGCATAGGTTGATAGGATTGCACAAAGGAAAGTAAGCATAATAGTGAAAATAAGGAGATTATTAAAGACTGGATTCCAACCCCTAATTAGTGAGGTTATCAGTATTTCAGCTTTTGCATTTGCGAATTAGAGGCAATGGGGTTTTTTTCACACTGATTCATATTCATAGAAGATCCTATGTCATGATTCTGGCCTTAAAGATTTTATATGATACTAATGTACCATGTGTATCGAATTCTTTTGTCTTATTTAAATAATTGATGCTTTATGGAAAGCTGTTGGCCTGAAATACAATTACTCCTATTCATTTCCAGGGAGATAGACCTCAGCGGTTAAGTAGTGCTAGTACATCAAGCTTCTTTTTAACCAAAAATAAGTACCATGAATTTAAATTCAGTGAAAGCAATAGATAAAGCTGACAGTGTTAAATACTCTCAGTGTTAAAAGAAAATTGCTTAAAAGTTCCATGTGTAAGAGTGGAAAGCATTAGCTTGTCTTTATAGGCTTTTGTGTGTACTTACAAAATATTTGGCTCTAGTCTTGATGGTTTGCTTGTCTGTTCCCATCTCTAGCCTGTAGTGATTTTGTATTTGAGTGGGTGGCTGTCAAAGTTGACATTTCTTTGACAGCATGACCAATCATTTCTTCGCTGTAATTTCTTATTGTTCCATTTCATAATGCAAGGTGAAACCGATGTTCCAAGTCATCTTATGGGTAGTTGTGACTCTATCTGAATCATTCCATTGACCAGGTGAAAAATAAATCAGTTGCTGAGGCAGTTCATGTTAGGTAATTTTTCTTTTCCAAAAATACTTTTTGTGGATAATGCATATTCTGATGAAAATGTGAGAACCAAGAGATAGTATGAAGTATTGCATTTTGAGACATAAAAGAATAAGCTGACAGTGGAAGCAACAAGTGGTGTGTGAAGTGGTGACATCTGAGAGTACTTTTTACCATGAAGATACCCAGAGGAAAAATTGTCTTGATCAAGAAGTTTTGAGGAATAATGTCTATGATTATTGTGTATTTTTCCTTGGGAACTGAGTAGAGGGGACATGGTCTATTCTCATCTTCTGCATTTAGCAGGGTAGAGATGAAATGAGCAGATAACAGTTCTGGGGAATCTACATTCATAGCAGAGAGGAGGGGAAATAAAGGGCATAAGAAAAGATGAATCTGGAAAATTTACATCCTAGAGTGGGTAGATTGGGTTTCTCTTTCAGTAGTTACAAACGGAGAGATAAGTAGCAAAATACTTTAAAAGTCTCTGCTTTTTACTATTTTTATTTGCAGTTACTTTTTTTCTGAACATTACTTTTTTTTTCCTTTGTAACAGATCCTTGCTTTTCATTGCCCAGCACACTAACAGTTCTCTCTCACCTGATCAGCTAAAGACACGACCCATAAGGACTGCAAAACAAAGACTGCCATCCTCCACTTTCAGTGAGTAGTCACAACTTCAGTTTTATGTGTTGTTTTGCTCTGAGATGTGTTTATATTGTCGACCAAAGTACTTCCATCTATGCTTGTAAAATGCCTGGAAAGATCTCTGCAAGAAAGTGTTTTTAGAGAGGAAAGCAATTTGTCTCAGCACTTTCCTTTACAGAATCTACTTCTGTCTTTCCCAGCCCAACGGAATTACTTCAGAATGTTTCACTAAAAGAAATATGCCTTTTTCCTACCTACCTGGATCTTCATTTACTGGGAATTGCCAATCCTGACAAATTCAGGATCAAATGAGGATGTTAGGAATTAACTGTTCCTGGCATCAAAAGAAAGCAGACCTTTTATTCAGTTTATTAACACAACAAAAACTGTTTAGTTTGTACGAACACCTGCATATCAAAGTTGTAGAAGTCCATATTCTGAGATATATTCTGTGCAAAGTAAAGAGAGAAAAGCCTTTCAAATGATCCATTATTTTTTGGTGTCTCTAACTGCTGGATAGAATGTTCACAAGGTGCTTTATTATTTAATTGATGTACATATTCTAGGATTCTATGATATGCTCTGGGAATTGCTGTAGTTATATACACTAGAATACTTATCCAGCAGAGGAAGTAAGCTATCTTGCTTAGGAGGAGATGAACAGAAACTTAACCTTCAATTAACATAAAAATAATCTAACATAAATGTAACATTCAGTTGACTGATTCCATAAAAATTTAGGTTTATTAACAGAATGTTGATCATCTTATTCTCTTGTGAATTTTAATAATACATATTTTGGTGAAATACCCGAGAAACCTTCTTTAATTCAGTGGCAAGATTTCTTAAGAAATTTTCTAGATTCTGCTGTTTGTACAAATGAATATTGTAATTGGAGTTGGCTTAATATATACTTTAAAATGTCTCACATGTCTCAAGGCACTAACAAAAATGTGGGGTTTAGATGCACCAAATACCAAATTCCAAGTGAATCCTTTCACTCATACTGAAAAAAAATCCCAACATGTTCTGCATTGTTTGAAATGGGTCAATTGGTTGTCATTACATGTTTTCTACTAAAAGATGATTTTCTGACTCCACGACTGTATTTCTTCAATTTTTAGACTTTACATTTTCAAGATTAAAGTTAGAAGACCAGGAATGCTTCAGTTGAAGTAGTTCTTCATATTGGGGGAAAAAAACTCCAGCGGGATTGGGGAGTTACTTAGTTGTATTTCTTTACAAGTCTGAGTCTCATGACAGTTTTCTGACAACCCTCTGTGATTAGAAGTATTAAACAGGAGATTCCTGAATATTGTTTTTACTATCATAAATGTATCTGTATACTCTATGTAAAAATTCATGTATTTGTTTAAATGGACCTTCAAATAATTGAAGAACAAATTGACAAGTATTTCTTGTACCAAATTCCTAGAGTATAAACACTGATAAAAGGTATTGTCCAGTAGCTCTCGCTTTTGCTCTGTATCTCAACTGCCATTTGTTAGGAAAAGGTTGCAAAAATAGGTCCTTAGTGAAAGTTTCAAAGTGTTTGATAGCTCAATCTTAAAATCCCCCGCTGTAGCCTTGGTTTGTTTGATTTTGCTGCCTATTTTTTATGAAGGAACCTGAACAACATTGAGTGATCTCCCAAGGTCAGAAAAGAGGTCAGGGGAAAAGCTGAATGGGTAATAACATTCATAATTCCTTGCAGTAATTGAGGTTGCTAATGTGTCCATTTAAACCTTTCAAAATAGTGGCTAGATCCTGTATATTGCTTTTTTTTTTTAACATAGCTTTGAAATATTCTGAGAAAAGGAAGGATTTTCAGGTATTGAGGAAAAAAATTCCTTCCTCCTGCTCCCATCATATGGCTGTTTGCTATGGGGTTGATTTGAGTCAAAACACATCTTAGGACGTGAGCACTTAATACCATGATATTTGTGAGAAGCAAGGTCTTCCTTGACTAGCAGTGAAGTAGTTGCTTAAGTGGATATCCACCAATTCATCCAGCTTACAAAAGTCCTCCCAGATGTCCAGGATGAGGGAAAAACATAAATACCACAAGACCACTGCACATAGTATATTACTTCAGCTGATGTGGGAGTTTATTTTGAGGACTTTGAGGTTCTGCAAGGTTTTCTGTCTTTACGAGCCACAGTTAAGTTTTGTTAGCTGGGATTTTGGAGTCGGGAATTCCTCCTGGGTTCTGTCCTGAGTGCTGGAGCCATTTCTTGTTTCAACCTGTCATAGACTCTACTGTTGACCTCATCTCCCTCATTAAATATGTTCCTGTGGATTTGCTGTTGTGATGAAGCTGGTGTGTCATTTGCCCAGACTCTGAGCCCTACCTTTTTCTCCTTTTTGATTTGTTGTTCTTTGTATAATTAACAAAGACTTACCATCAGTTTCCAAACACTCAGTTCCCTCCATTGTTTCTTTCTCCAACATCATCTGTGTTATTCAGAGGCTGTGGCTGTGGCATCAATGTTTTAGCATATTAGATTTACTTTTTGGTTTGGAATTTTGTTTTCAACAACAGTGGATCAAAGCTTTTAGAAAGTAACTCCCTTAAAGAAAAAATAAATTAACTTCTTGAATAAAACCCTCCTGGATGTATCCTCAAGGGAGGATTCAGTTTCGTAGCTTTACGCACCTCGACTGCAAATTCTTTTCTGTGACAATGGGAAGAAAAGAGCCCCTCAGTCACTGCCATTTTCATGCTCTTGATCCTGGGTCTGGAGGAAGCAAAATTTTTTGCACTTTTAGAGTTGCCACTCTGAATTAAAATAACACACTCTGTTTGGTTTGAAAACCTTCTGTAAACCCACATTGGTATGAAATAATCAAAACTACTTGAGAAAATTGCTGAAGTAGCACTCTTTTTTTACTGTCAAACTTACATGCCTCTCTGCCGTGTTTGATTTGTTAGTTTCCAATGATTTTTAAAGGGAACAAAAGTACACAAAATAATGAGAAATATTCATGGATCTTCTAAGTGACAGCATTTATCACCTAGGCTAATACTCTGGATTTGAACCTATATTTCAAAGACTTGCTTATATCATTTCTGACAGTGCCAGGACTACTACTGCCAGTTGCATGTGACTTTCTATGCTGTTATATGTTTTGGCCAAACCCCAAGAGGTACCTTGAGTGAGAGTTAAGAATCATTTCTAGTGTGCTTGTGCTGTTTACTTTTCATAATTGTTTAATTGTCTGACTGCTTTCCCCTTTCTAGTGTAGTTCTGTGCTCAAAGATCCACCGCCATCCCTCAGCCTACAAAACCCCTCTTACTAAAAGGCAGCAATCAAAAAACCAACCTTCCTGCAAAAACCCAAACTCAATTTCCATTGAAGGGATTCGCTTCCTCAAGATGGCATAAATGTGCTGCTTTATATCTTCTAAAGATACAAGACATTGTTTTGCTGAAATAGTAGTCAATAGATGTGAGGAAAAAGTCTATATCTTCTAAATTTGTAGCCTTGTAAACAATTTAATTTTTAAGTATGCTCTTATCCTTCCCTAAAGCAAGTTATTTCCTTTCCATTGACTTTTTTCTTGTATACTTGTATTTTTGAATAGTTGTGTCTTTGATTTCCTAAGCAGCAAACTAACAATCAGAACTTGATAAATAAAACATTTGCACTCAGAAATGGACCCACAAACTCAGTGTAACTTCTCCTATTGATTTTTCTCCTGCATAACTATTTTGGCAGTGAAGGACGAATACCATCGTGTGTAAGCATAAAACTTACTTTGAGCAAATTACTCTAAATTATAAACTAACCAATAAATCACTATTGCTAGTGTTGTTCTGCCATTCCTCAGCCCGTGCTGAAAATCTGTATCTCAAATAAGAAACAGTCCATTGGAAAATTGTTTTGATTTTTTTAAAAGAAATGAATGCAGTCAAATGGCTGCTTCCTGGAATTGTCAGCAATAGTTCAGCATGATGAAAGAGCAGGGAGATAGATTCGATTAAACCAGATCGTTGCAATATGAATGATGATTACAGAAGTAGAATTAAGATGTTACCTATACTTTTGTAAATTATGCCTGTATCACCAATTACTTGTTTTATTAAAGTATACTTTAAGGAAGTAGAGACACTATGACATCACGTTTCTGTCTTTGTTACAGAATTGGGTAGAATATTAATGAGATTTAGCCTTGTTTAGTTTTGAGTGGCTTTAAATTTCTCAGGACATAGGCCCACACTTTGTCCTTACCACTGCAAAAATACTTGTGTTGAGAGAAATTTATTTAGCATCACTTCTTAAGACCCAAGATTTGATTTCAGGAAGTAAATGAAACACTGTCATTTCTCAAGTCCTGCATGAGCAGATGAGAAATTGAATCTTACTTCAGATGAATTCAGGTCTCTGTCAGATGTATGGAAGATGGGAATAATTCAAGCAGAACAGTAAGTCTGAGTTGATTTACAAAAAATAAAAGGATTACTGTATATTTTCAGTAGACTCTAGATATGAGTATTCAGACTGAGATGCTGTAATGAGAAAAACACCATAAAACTAAAAAGTTATCAGTAAATGTCAAATAAAAATGTACTGCCAAAGACAACTAGATGTTTGAAATCCTGGGGTTTTGACCAATTACTATGTAACATACAAACTTGAGTGTTGATAAATAGATGCTGATAGACTTTTGTATTTTATGGGGATTATCTTGGAGTTAGGTACAGATTTTACTAACTATAATCTGCATTCTGTGCCATGAAAGATAGCTGATACTGTTTTCATACAGTTCAGTTCAGTAGCATTTTGTATAAAAAGGACTCCGGGGAAAAAATAAGAAATGCAACAATGAAACAAAACCACATTTGTAACTAAGTGCAGGTTTTAATATATGTCCTAATTTGAAAAACAAAACTGATCTATTTGCTTCTATGACAATATGAAGCCGTGCATGAAAAGGTGGGTGGAAAATGTAGATATTCAGGCTGACCTAGAAGGTGAACTTGAGGGAAACTTTTAGGTTAGCTATCTGACCACTTCGTAAAGTGAGACTGAAATGGACAGATCTCAACTAAAAACTCAAAAATGGCCTTCTGTGGCTGTCCTTGCAGTGCCCAGAGAAAAGAGGTACAACTCATCACAGATGATGCTTTGTGTAATACTTTCACATCAGAAGCACTAGACAAGGATATCTGACATGAAGGAAAATGTGAAACCCTAGCTGTGGTGCTTTTAGCAATCTGTCCTTTGATTATGGTTTTATCCATTTTTTCTTGTACTGAGAACTCAGTACTGGCAATTCTGGATTAGTGTGGAACAAATTCTGAAGTCTTACTGGAAACTTAGTGTGATTTCAAAAGAAAATCTGTGTGCTTAGTCCTTCATGTTTGATGATCAATCCTGAACTAAACTGTGTCAGAGTTACCTCATGAAAAGCAAAAGGTTCAGAATCAGCATCTTGAAGGAACTCTCTGTTTGCAAATACTTTGTGACCGGAGTTTGAGATAGTGTGTCTGTGTAGGTGTGTGATTAATGTATTTTGTGGAATAAAATGCACACGTGAGGAGTGAGTGGATAAAACGTCACTTCAGTTTCATTTATTCCAGACCAGACTGCTGCCTTTGCCCTCATGAACATGCCTGATTTTGTGTTAGAAAAAAATATCTGCAAAAGAAAGGAATCTTGTATAGTGTGACATTTTTCTTTGAGATTTTTCCTTTGTTTTTCGTTGTGCTGTTTGTATTTGTAGAAGTGGCAGATATAAACTGGTTCATTAGGCTTTAATACCTGTTATAAAATACTCTCCAGTTCTGAATCTATCTGAAATCAAATCACAACTTAGCAAGCTATATCAGCTTGGATAGGATCATCTGAAATCGGGTTTTAAAGAAAACAGAAGTAGATAGACCTAAACTGCCATCACAGTGAGAAATCAAAATGTTTGGTGCTTACAGACATTTTGGTATCAGGAAGAGCAACCACCATCAGTACTCCACCTGACAGCTATATATATTTGCCACTGAAGCTGGGACATGAATCAGTTACAATAAGCCTGAAAACAGGCTCAGATGTCATCCTGGAGATGGCTGCTATTGACTGCAGGAAAGGAGATATTAGAGTGAGCAAGATACCTTGCAAGAATAAATCAGTTTTGAGTAATAGGGAGTCCTCCAAGGGTGCTAATAATGCACTAGAAAAACATGTCAGTAGGGCATTGGAGAGTGACAAGATTATGCTGCGCTGTAGCAGTGTTGCAATTCCAGTAGCTATATGAGGCAAGATGATTCATAGCACAAATAATTTTTGTTCTAGTATTTTATTCTTCTTTTAGATTTGAATTCGAATGCAGGGAAGGTTGTGGTTTGCTAGTTGTCTTCAAGCTATTATTTATACTTTATTTCACTATTTGTCATTTACATAAACATTTCCTCATAATGTTAGTATTTTTACAGTGACCTGAAGTGGAAAGACAGAATGTGTACTGTTGTCTTCAATGATCTACTATAGAAAACTAAAATATACTTAACATTCTGAGTTGCAGCAGAGAAATATCAAATTATATTGTTTTGTATAATAAACTAAATGCAACTGGATTCTATTTTTACTTTTTAGTTATTTTTTTCTTCCTTTTGACCTAGCATCTGCTCACTTCTTTACTGGCAGATGGGTATAACCTTGCCTTTTTGGGCATATACAGCAGAAGCAGCTTTACATCATACAGGGTTTTACTGACCTAGCTTTTTATACCCCCTGGCAATCTGGTCCATGCTTGTACAGCACAAGGTTAATTACAGTAATCTGAACATGTACATTAAAACAATCTGCCTAATGACTTTTTTTATTATTTACAACATTGCTGCTTCTTTTTTTTCCTTATTTTTCCTTTTTTTCCTTTTTTAATATTAGCTTTGTCATAACTGTGATGTGGCACATTTCACGGACAGTTGAAGTTTCTTTCAGTGTAACAGAAATATAGCTTGTTATGCAGATATCTGCTTTTGACAGTGAGCATCTGCAACTACTCAAGATATAGAGATGCTAGAGTATGTGTCTGGGCATCTTCATTTGTTATGCTGTGCTGTCCCAGAATAAATATGCAGAATATATTGCAGTAGAGTAATCACAATACAAAAAGGAAACCCACTGGTGTTTTGTTATATGATAGCTGACTGTGCTGCTGATTGTAAAGCAAGTAGTTAAATCCAAGTGGATTTTTTTTTTAAAAAAAAGGAATTTTCATTTTTAAAACAGGTATTCTAAATATTTGCTCTGTCTCATTTTTAATTTCAATCTCCTTAGCAACAGAAACATCTGTTTCTTTTACCTTAGTCACTGCATTCAAAGAAAGTACCTGCTTCAAAAATCATGAAAGCAATTTCTATGAATTGGGTGGCTAGTAATTGTTGCCAAGATGTTTTAGTATGATAATAAGGCATGCAACAATTGGCTTTTTTCTTTAATTGAAATATAGCTATCTAGTTAACCTGTGCTGACTAGGTGAGCTATAAACTATTGCCTTTATACTGCATTTGTTTGGTTTTCTGTGTGACACAGACAAGAGTGAGCTTGACTGTTTCTGGTTTATTTAGGAGGTACTTAGTATCAATGTGTGGATTGTTGTTGCACTTAAAATTTCATTAATTTGCAACTTCAAAGCAAGTTACCGAGGAGTTTGCCTTGAAGACAGAGGGCCTTAAATATATATTTGTGTGCATGGATGTACAACATGAAACAGTATGATTAATTCAAAATACAGACTTTGGGTTAGGGTGATGTTCTTTCTCAATTACTATATATTTTTCTGTAACTTTTGATAACCCAGTTTAAAGCTATTATTTGGTTTCAAAAGGGCTTACTGATCAATAATCTTCAGCTGTGTGGCCAAGAAATCACAAGAAATTGGCATGTGTAAGTGAGCTTTAGAAAGAAATGAGCTAGAACTGCAGGATCAGGATATGAACTGGTTTCTCTAAGCCAACAGAAATAGATTCACCTTTGCAGTAAGTCAAAGAAGGGGAAGGACCTTTGTTTATTAGCGCAGTCTTGAGTGACCCTCATTTTGAGCCAATTACACTTGGTTGGACCTGCCTATGTGCTTGAAAGCCATCACAAAAATCAAATGTCACTTGATAGTGTTAACTTACTTAGCTCATCCTTTGGAAATTAGTAACAGTGTGTGTGTGAGGGGGAAATGTTCAAATTTACAAAACTGGGAAGGCTGTAGGACTAGTGAAATTTGGAATTGGAGAAGGAAAATGTAAAGAACCTTTAATACTCTCCTAATGCTTTCTTTTCCTTTGTAGCTGACACGCCTTGGAAGTAATAGTTCTGCATGAAACTACCTCAGGCACACGTAGGTGGCAAAAATGGTATGAGCAGCTTTACCAAAGAACCATCTGGAGCATGTATGAGGGCCAAGAACACTAAGAACTTCCTCCATGGAAGAACTGATGAGCTTGGTGGAGCATGAGCAGTATACTATGGCTGTAATCCTTTTAACTGGCCAGCACAACAGGCAAATGGGCAGGCTGCCCAAGTGCCATTCCCCTTGGAGTTTTAGATAGCAGGACATATTCCTCCCCTAAGATTTTGCTAAAGCAATAGTTGAAGCCATCTGTATTCAAGTTAGACATGCAGAGTAGTTAAAAATTCAAACATTAAACCGTTCCTGCTTCCTTAGTAAGTGCACATTCTTTGTGTCTGTTCTATGCTGAAAATGGAGCTGGTTATCAGAGCTACTCAGGGATGAGGTTACTGTAGATGAGTAAAGATCACTTTGGGAAAGCTGGGAAGGGAGATGTCAAGTTTTAGTCGAGATGGGCACTATGGTCTAATGGTCCTACCATAACTTTTGTGGATAGGAGAGGAGGAAAGGTATCTGCAGAAAGATCTCAGAAAGTAAAGCTTTAATCAATTCTGACCAGGGACAATGTTACTAAAATGACAGGTATTGTTGTTGTGGGGAAGAGCCTTACAAAAGTTCCAAAACTTGTTGTCTTGCTGAGTGGGCAGGGAGGCATCCCAGGGTGCCACAACAAATATCTACTTCTCCACACACAGTCCTGCTGCTGGCTGCTAAAGTAGATGACCATTCTTACTAAGTATTGAGTTGATTCAGTTTATTCCAGGTGAAACTAAATATTGATGCTATAAAATAAGAGTAGCTAAACACTTAAAATCTTCCTGCCAGTGTCATCTTTTATAAATATAACTGGTAAATGAAATCTGTGGATAGGCACTTCATGTGAGCTTGCACATGGAGTTCGTTAGGTTAGCTTCTGACCCTTCTAGTTGAATTGTTGGAATAGGAGACCTTTACGTAGGAGGAGGAGATGGTGTAAATTCTTTTGTGATAGCTGCAAACCAGACAGCAAACACACCTTCTTTTGCAGATGTAATACAGTCATCTATATGGTTCTTGACAAGATGCCCTAGTCCTGTAGGAGTACCAGGAAGTTTAGGACTGCAAGGTAGAAAAAGAGTAAGTTGGTTTGAGATAAGAACAGCAGAAACTTCAGTTACCTGCTGTCTCCTGTGCTGATCATCCAGCCATTTCAAATATGAAAGGGACGATTTTTTGTGTTGTTTTGGCTTCTTCCCACTTTACCCTTCACTGAAAGGTGAAATTTCCCTTGGCACCAGCTGTCTCAGTTTCCTGGATTTTGGAAAATGATTGCTTACATATCGGTGCTCTTTCTAAATGAATGTAGATGATTCCTACAGAGTATTTCAGAGTGAATTGCACATTTTCTTTCATGCTACCTGTGTGCTTAGGTTTTCTATGGAAGCTATCTGTTACTGTCTATGGGTTTACATACTTTGTTAGGATGGAATTTATTTAGAAGAAAATGACTAAATCTTTTATCATTAAAAGTGGAGTGAAAAAGTAACACTGGGTGAAAAAGAAATAGCAAGCAGGGTGCTTGACGAAGATAGCACTCTCAGTAGCAGTGCTTCCTCATATGTTTAATGGATATAACTCCTCAAATGCTTCCATAGCAAATGGGTGTCTTTTTAACCTTCTTGGTAAATTATCCCTAAAGGTAATAGCTGATAATTCTGCAGCTCTTCATGATGTCTGTCCATAAGTTATTTTTAAAGACAGACTTTTCATGAAGAATACTTCTTTGATATTCAGAGACTGAATCCCAGGCAGTTTAATGCTAATGTGAATGAGACACAATTTTTCATGTTTCTGATTTAAATTGAAATTGCTATAGTTGGTAAGAGATAGGAGAAAATATACATGTGAAGTTAATATTTTTGAAGTAAGTGTTAAAATTTAGGTGTTAAAATGTGGACTTTAACTGTACTGAATATTCAGAACCTGTCTGGATTTTTTTCTGATCTGTTGTCACGACTGTGGGAAAAATATGTGAATATAACTAATTTCATCGGTACTCTTGCAAGAACTGTTTCAACTGTGGTTTGCCTGGGTTTTTTGGGGTGGACATTAGGGTTGATTTGCTTCTGTAGGTTTTTTTTGTTTGTTTACTGAAACTAGCCTAATCTGAAGTAATTGCCTTAAGCTGGATGTACGTTCTGTCACAATGTTAGAACAGGTTCTTTGCCCGTTAAAGTGACGCTGTATTCCTGTAATAAAAGAAACTATTTGAGAAATAAAGCAATGAAAAATAATTGTCTTCAACTGTTTGGCAGTTACAGCTCTAAGTCTTCATACTTATTTTGACTTGAGGGTAAATTTTCAGTAAAAGTACTGCATAAATTAGAATTACAGAACCCAAGGGCACTTAGATATTGATTGGGTTTTTTTTAACCTTACTATAAGGATTATTCATTACTGTGAAAGATCACAGCGACATACATATCAATACTAAAAGCCATTTTTTATTATATATTCCAAGTATACTTTAAAAAATTCATACTCTTTTAAACAAATTCATAATAGAAACACCTCTCTGTAGACCCTACTGTTGTACAGAATGCATTGTGCTCTCCAGAGAGGTTCAGAATCTCTGTAAAAATACTTTTCATCCACCAAAGGAAATAGGGTATTTGACAACATGCATTTGTCTACAAAATGTGAAGCAATATCTTATGAAATATGCTTTGTCAATAAAATAAATTGCCAAACAAAATGTAATCCTTCCTCAAAATACGTTTAGCCTACACAGTGAAATAAGCTACTTCCACAAAGTGCATTTTGTTGCTTGAATTATTTTGATTTGCTGTCTATCAGAATCTGTAGATAAAGTGGTTTTTTGTCAGACACTGTATATCAACCTTCTTTTATTATATATTGATAAAATACATTTAATTTGAAGGTAGATATTTGATAGTACACCTTAAACTGGTATTGGTTTAGCTGAAATGATAAACTGCAGACATGCTCTGTTTGGGGTGTGAGAGGCTCACTTCTCTTCCTAACTCTGCATGTAAAATAATGCCTCTCTAGTTTGTAATTCAACCATTGCCATTGCTGTGGCTTCAATGTACTTGGTTTTCCTGTGACAAATAGTTTCCATGAGTTGCTCACTTTACTGAAGCAAAGTATGTAACTGTTTAGCTGATTGATGCAAATATCAGTACTTGTTGATATTTTCATGCTTTAAGTCATATAGCTTGCATTACCTCTATCTGCATGTGAACTATAGGTTTTCAACTAAGTCTTTTCCTGACTTGTGGAACCATGTCAGGTTCTTATCTGCATAAGAATTTGCCAGATGGGAAGATGAGTCTTTTCCTCAGATGAAGTCTAAGGTGAAGAAGAGCTCTTGAATTTACAATCAACAGTTTTTGCATTATTGTAATTCTGTTGGGAAGAGAAGTGTTTCTTTTTTAGTGATAATTACTTAACAATCTCAAAAACTTTAAAAAAATCTGAAGTGTGTGTATGCAAAACTATTTCAGCCCTTTTGCTGATAAGAAAGGCATCATTCTTCTTTGGAAAAGGTTGACTAAAACTTAAATGTCTGTACAGAAACAAAGTTTCTGTTCAGTTTTGCAACATGGGTGTATGTTGAAGTTTGGACTGCAGAGTCTAGAGTTCAGTTTTGTAACATAATATTCAGAAGAAGGATTACAGTGTTTCCTATTCCATAACTCCTGTTGAAGTTGAAGAAACATATGAGGACTCCAAATTTTCATGTAAACAATAAAAGTTACTTTACGAATATCTTTGTATCAATCTCAAAACTACTAGTTGTGGCAGTAAGTAGATGTGCAAATCGTTCAGTTGTAGTTTAGAAGTGCAGAATAGAAGATGAAAGCAATGCAAAAGTCTCCAATCCAGGTCAAATATCCCCTGGAGTAGCGTGATTTGAAGGTTATCTTTAGTGAGAAGAAGTTAACAAGATCATTATTGTCATTGCTTGCTTTCTTGATTGCAAGTGTTAAAAGTCTGAAGAGTGTAAGGGCTGTAGTTCAGCAGAAGAACTTAAGTGACTCTCAAAATTCAAGTTCGCACTAGAATGTTTTGAATGAGAATGGAAATACTTCTAAAGGTAAACAATAATTGCAGTCTGTTAGAAATAAATACATGTGACTAAAGAGAAATCAATGCTAAGATTTTGAATCTGGTGGAAACAATTATACAGTCTACAAATGGAAAACCCATTGCAGGTCTGCATCCTTCACCTTCTGGACAAGTAACTTAACAATTGTTTCAGGAAGAACTGCATAGAAATATTTTCATAGTTTCATAGAATGATAGGGTTGGAAGGGACCTTTAGAGATCATCTAGTACAACCCCTGCAGAAGCAGATTCACCTAGATCAGGTCGCATAGGAACATGTCGAGGCAGGTCTTGAAGGCCTCCAAGGAAGGAGACTCCACAACCCCTCTGGGCAGCCTGTGTCACTGCATCGTCATTCTCACAATAAAATAGTTTTTTCTTATATTTAAGTGGAACTTTTTGCGTTCCAGTTTCCTCTCATCACCCCTTATCCTGTTGCTAGCTACTATAGAAAAAGGGGATGTCCCAACCTCCTGACACCCACCCCTTAGATATTTATAAATGTTAATAAGATCTCCCCTCAGTCTCCTCTTCTCTGGCTCATGGTTAGCTTATTATCAATCAAGACTCCCAGGTCTCTCTCTGCAGAGCTGCTCTTCAGCAGTTTGACCCCCAGCCTGTACTGCTGCAGGAGGTTGTTCCTTCCCAGATGAACGACTCTGCATTTGTCCTTGTTGAACTTCATGAGGTTCCTCTCCTTTTTACCACGTGTAACAAAGTAGAAATTAATTTTACTTTAAAATTTTATTTCATGTACAATAAATTATAAGCTCTGTAACTGTAAGATGCATGTGTATGTAGAACTGATCAAATTAGACTATTAATATTATCTGAATATTGTGTAGTATTGTGGGAAGTGTATTCTTCCTTCCTTTCTCCTTCAAAATGTTATGCTTCCTTTGTTAACATAATTTGAATGAGATGTGTCTACATGAGCAAAATGATTAATGTGATATTTGTTCAGATATTTTTACCTTAATTTGGAGGGTATTGTTTCTCTTGTCCCTTTCACTGCCATATTTCTGAGATAACACAACCTTACATTATAAAACACACATTAGCTCGGGACATGAGAAACATTTGACAGGAGAAGAATTTGAATTTGACTAGGCAAGAAGAGACTAGTCTATATATGATGTATAGGAGCTGTTTTTTCTTTGAACAACTTCATCACTGAAATGAGGAATGAGCCCAAGTACATGAGGATAACTTGGGTACTTGGGTAAATGTCAGAGCTGTTGTATTTTTCTCTATTCAGATGTGAATCAGGCTTGCTTCCTCTTTCCTAGTGTGATTTAATGCAGTAGATCTTTATAGGAGCTGTCTGAAGATTAATAGCTTTTGTAGAAGAAACTATGTAATAGATCTTTAAATGATGGTCTTGAATTATGTATGATTTCATATTTTATTCCGTACATAGCACAACTAATGAAATATCAATTAAAAAATACAGTTGGTTTTTGAACATGTAACTACTGAACATAAATCCACTCTTTCTGCTTCAGCTTGTTACTGCACCAGGTGTTATAGAGCTATATCTGGTGATTTCTCTTCATTGCTTAAATTCATGATTGGTCCTGTCATGTTGCTGCTTTCATTGAAGATACTTCTTTAGATATAGATTGAATATCTCTCTATTAGTGCATGTGTTTGTGTGAACTTTAAAGACAAACTTCTCAGCAATTGATTTTAGGCAACCTGATGCTGCATTTTCACATTTACATCTTGCAATTATATGAATCCAGGGTCTTTCTTCCTGTAGTGCTTTATTCGCCTTGAAGGGAAGGGTCCTTGGGAGAGTCAGTCATACTTTGTTTTTTTTAGCTCATTTTTATTTAAGGACAGTAGACAAAGGATGGAATATGCTTAAGGACTGAAAATCAGGCATGAAAAGTTCATAATTAGAGCTACTTCACTGTCAGTACTTGGAGCCTATTATGCATGTAGGGAAATGCTACTGGAAGAGTGAGTTCATCTGCAAGTATTAATGTGAGAAATAAGAAGGTACTGTAAAAACTAGTAACTAACGATTAATATACAGATAATACTTTTGCTATAAAGAATACGAGTTTGGTTGCAGTTAGGAAAAAGTGAAATGTACAGGAAATAGTTCATTTTTTTCAGTGTCTTGAAAATACTATTTCTGGGCCATTAAAGAAAAAAAACCAAACACCTGGATGAAACAGTGTAATAGTAGAAATAGTCAGTTAGCTTCTGCAGCCCATTGCTCAGATGTAGTGTGATACCTTTATACTGACATGAAAGCTTAACTGTTAGACTTTACCTTTGGAAATTTCTCATTAAAGAATGTGCAAAGTAGGCTCACCCTTGCTCATTAACCTGCTAGATGTGTGTGTACAAGTCATAGTTACACTCGTTTTTATTCTACTGAGTGTACAATTTGCATTCAGTTTGGAAAAGAAAAATGATGATTTCAGAAAGGTACTTCTTGAGTGGTTAGATTATAATTATACTTCTCACTTAATATATTTTCAATTTAAATAAGCTGTTTCATATTGTTCTATATGAGTTAGGAAGATGAGGTTGCTAAGAGAGATTGACTGAAAAGTTGCTCTTGAGGTATTTTAAGCTTCTACATATGGGAACAATGTGTTTTCTGAATCTGTTAACTTCTTCAACCTGAATTTGGAACTTTTTCACAATGTCCTCTGAGTGATTAAAGCCTAAGAGACCTCAGACCTCACTATTCCCTGCAAGATGACAGAGAGCTTTTAAATGTTTGCATTATGAGGAGCTCTTAAAAGAGAGAACAGATTTCTAAATGCCTTAGCTTCAGAAAAAGTGTCCATCAGTGAATGTACCTTGTAAGGCACAGAAGTCCATCAGCCACACTCACAGGAATTTTCTGTAGCTTACCAGCCACTGAATTTTATTAGTTCTGTTGCTCCCAGAAGAGTTTTTCTTGAGAAATGAGCAATGCAAGGTTTCCTCATTGGGGGTTTAAAAATATGTACAGTTTTTTCATAGTTCACCTCTCTTATTGCTAGAAACTCTGATAGAAAATATCTCTCTTAAAATCATAGAATTGTAGAATGGTAGGGTTGGAATGGACCTTCAGAGAACATCTAGTCCAACCCCCGTGCAGAAGCAGGTCAACCTAGATCAGGTCACATAGGAACATGTCCAGGCGGGTCTTAAAGACCTCCAAGGAAGAAGCCTCCACAACTCCTCTGGGCAGCCTGTTCCACTGCTTCCTCACCCTCACAGTAAAATAGATTTTTCTTAAATATAAGTGGAACTTTTTATCATCTAAGTACTGGGAAAATTAAGTGAAAATGTGTATAGACCTGATAAAATTTGGTGAGGTTTTAGTATAACTGTAGATAATGCTATATCCAGTCTCTGAGACAGTTTCTTGTAGACTGTGCTATGTATTTGCACTTAGCTGGAGAAATAGAGTATCCAATTCTTTCCCAATATACTGACATTGATTAGAGATAAAGAATACTTGAGGTTAATTAGTTGTAAGGAAGCCTAATAATCGAAAGCCTAAAATAATGATATTTCAATCACAATGTTCAGAGTATATAGAAAATGCTGGAATGTTCTCCAGTTTGCATTGTGTACTTACTTACCATTTAAGCACCCTAGTTGTTTTACAAAGATAAGGTTCTTTTGAGTACATTCATAAGGTGATATTACATACAGAAAAATGAATACACTTCAGGAAGAAAATATCCTGCATCAATTTTTAAGGAACGCTTTTAAAATCTTCAAATGGTGAATATTAGAACAGATTTAGGCACACTACTTTAGTGCTTTTCAGCAGCTGGCTGAAGTGATAGCAAGCAATTTTTTGTGTGTGTGTGTCTGATGTCATTCTGTGTTAATGTGCTCTCTCAAGACTTTGCCTGTCAGTTGATTGGCTGTAGCAACAGTTGCTTAAAGATAGGTTATTTTCTTTAAAGGAAATGAACCAGCCTTTTTCTCAGTGATAACTAGCTATATCTTCTGTTGGTTGTTGGTAACGAGTCCATGAATTGTAGTAGTAAGAATTGCTAGTCCTGAGTGTCATATCTGAGAGAGAGAGTAAAAAGTGAGGAGCGCTTGGTGTTGCTTAGTCTTGGCCTCCTGCATCATGTCATGTGCTTTGTAGTCCATCGTGAACAAGTCCAAACCTTCTCATGCCATCTCTAGCTTACAAGAAGATAAGTTTACTTATAAAGCCTAGTTGCCAAATGAACCAGGATCTTGCGTCTTTTCATGAGGGACGGAAACTACTTTTGTTATTCATTTTTGGTTCAAATGCACTGTTGCCATTCTCTTTGCAGTTCAGGTTTTGCATTTGTTGTTGAACTGACAAAGTGTTTAGGATGTGGTAAAGCCAGTAGTGCAATTGAGATTCAGATGAGCATTAGAGTGATGAAATTACACATCTGTGTTTGGCTTGCATTGAACTTGTGCACAAACATTGGATTAAATTTGCACAGCCAGTTTTAAAGATGAAGATATTCCTTTGATTTCCTATCTCCACCTCTGTGTATGGAAATTGTTGGAGTTAAATATGATTGTATTCATGTTCATGGATTTGTCATGTAAAATGCTTGCTTAAATAGCTGTCTCGTGCCATTTATTGCACTTACAAAGATGAACTGGTGGGAAAGGAATGAGATGTAAACATTCCTAGTTACTTTCAAGGCATGTAACAGTGTTTTATGGATCAAACATAACTTGGATTTTTCTGACACTTTGTAGAAAAGCCAGGATTGTTGAGCAAAAGGAGGTGTTTCTTGGAGCTTTTACTTATAGATTAACAGAAGTTCCTTATTTTCAATTAATAATTAGTCAGTTACTGATTTTGTTTATATTACTGTAAGAGAAATATCATTTGTAGATGGATTTGTGTCAAATGTTGCAGTTAAAGTTAAAGAAGGTCTGCCCTCCAAGACTTGGATGGGATCCTGGAAGTATTTTGTATACATATTTCTATCTGAGTTTTTATTGCATTTTTCATTACCTTAAGTGCCAGAGTCACTTCTGTCAGTTAAACAGTTCCATCAGTTTTAGTTTGTAGTAGGTTCTTTTTTTTCTTGTGCTTCATTACATTGCTTCTCTCTAAAGCCTTTAGTCAACTCTTATAATCTGAGCTTTTCACTTTGACAGTTTTGTGGCTTTTTTGGATGTGCCCTGTACTGACAATGGACAAGCTCTTTGCAGTACAAACAAACATTTGCTCCACAGTAGTGAGTAAATACTTAGGTAATATGGAAAGTGCCTTATACTGTAATTTTTGGTGTGAACTTAACATTTTCTTCTTTCCCGTGACTAGGACACTTTTTTTGTCACACGAGTTGTCAGGGACCAGCAGTCCTTGAAGTGGTGAAGCTTAGTGCTTTGGTGTGCTGCTTTGTCTGAACGGGCTTCCAGGATCTATTGTGAACATAGGAATTTTATGCTATCAGACTGACATGGTGGTAATACATGGCTTTTGAAATTGTCTGGTTTTGTATTGTACATGTACTTCAGTTGCTACAGGTTTAAGAAGTGTTCTGTGGTGTACTTATATGACTGCTTTCTTCACATGACTGTTACTTTTCTGTTTGTGTGACTGTGTATGTGTAGGAAGAGGGTCTAGAGAGCTGTGCCTCAACATCATGTATGTGAATTCTCCTGACTTTATTTTTCAAGATCAATGGTCAGATTTTGAGAGGAGCTGCCAAAACCGGAAATTACAGGCAACACAACTGAGACAGATTCAAAATGCAACTTCTATCAGTCATGAGACTGACTACTCTGAAATCCTATGATAGTTTTCTTAATATACCTTGTTATATATGTTGTTTGGCAGTATGTTAGTGCTGAAATTCTGAGGCAACTGGACTTGTTTCTTTTATAGAAATAACCTTAATGTAAATTGATTGGTTAAAAGTTGAGAAAATGTAAAATATCTGTGGAAATGAAATGATCCTTGGTAGAGTTGGAAGGATCCAGTTCTTGAGAAGGACAACTACAACCTTAATTCACAACATAAAAAGGAGAACAATTTGCAGAAGAATACCATAATAAATGTTCCTTTAATTAGTTCTATAGAGGAATAAAATATAGGAAAAAAACACTGACACTGAAAGGTGTGATTTTTAAATTAAACTCTAAATGAGAATTGCAGTATTGATAAGTTGAACAAAAGCAGCTGTCTAAGGAGGATTGAAAAAGCAATGTGTACAAGTTATCAGAATAAAATAGCTTCATGCAAACATGTGTTTTGACGAATTATTTGAAGTGAGCATTATGAATGCTTTTTGGATTGAGTAATATGCAAGCCTTCATCTAGGAGTCAACATAACACCTGGAAAAATAACCCAGTAATCTCCACTCAGTTTTCAACAATGTGAATATAATTGCAGAAAGACTAAAACGTAACCTTAAAATTAAGTCAGGAAGCTTACAAGAAAAGCTAAATAACCAGAAAATAAATGGATTAGCAGAAGAGAAGAACGTAAATACATAGGAATGGAAATAATGAATTAATAGTTTCTTTGTTTGTTGCTTTTATGTTAATATGAGATTATTATATACTGATTAGTACATACTCTGATTTGTTTTTTTATAAAGAAGTCTGATCTGAAGGAGTTTCATTGACCTTACATCCTGATTTATTGCCTGTTGTATTCCTTTAAATGTGAGAATGTAAGAGCGTTCTTATTCAAGCTTGCAATTAAGTTCTTCAGAAAACAATTTGTTAATCTAAGCAAGACATTCTAGTGATTCATGCTTAAAAGACAAGGACAGCTTAGCACATGGCACCAGTTTATTCTTACGACGGTGAAACTTTGAATTCCTCTTCCCCGCCTGAATGTTTAAATGCAGAGTATACAGCAGAATTCTGTTCTATGTGCAAGAGTTATTAAAAGTATACTTAGGTTCTATGAGAAGTTTAGAACAAAGTAATGCCTAGTTCATGTATGTCAATAAGGTCAGATTTTACCTGTGATATCAAAATCTAGATTCTCTGGGTCACAAAGGAGATTTCTTCAGTTCTTCTGGAATTGTTCCACTTCCAAAGGGGAGCAGGAGGGTAAAAGCTATCAAGCAATGAGATAAATCAATGGGATTATTCAAGAAGTAATTTCTTTTGTTAGGAAGATACTTTTTTGGTTTTTTCATTCTATAAATAGATAGAATTTATATTTCTCAAATATTGTTTTGTAATCAGCCTATCAAAACATACTATAGGTTATAAATATGTAACAACACTTGCAGTTCTAGAACTTACCCTTCTGGTCCATTTTTAAAAAACCAACTGTCATTGTTTGTTACGTGTAGGGACTCCAAACATATCTCCTCTGTAGTCCAGTGTTTGACACGTCTGTTTGCATACCTAATTTAAAGACAAGATTTGCAAACTCAGACTCAAATTCCTTTTATTGTAGTTCATGAAGTTCATGGCTGCAGATGAAAAATAGTTGACTAAGACATTTGTGACCATAACGTACCTGAAATAACAAAATAGTAAAAGAAAGCAATGGAATAGCAGCTGCCCTGTGTAAAAGCAAAGGAGGTAGCTTGAACTGCTGAAAGCAGGAGGTATGTGAAATAGTTATTGACGTGAATGGGTAACTGATTGATCAGGTAATAACTATCCTAATGTAAACCTGACAAGGAAATTGATAGTTGACGTTATTAAATATCAACTAATGAGGCAGAAAGGAGACAAAAGAAACGCTAGAGTTGTGTGAGTGTGGTATGAGGGTTGCTTCGATAAACAAATGCAATATGGAATGACTGGGAAACAATAAGAGATGATAAAAGGTACAATTTTCTAGTCGTTTTTCAGACTATGAGCATTATGTCTAGCGTGTACAATGGAGGAAAATGAGGGAAATTACTGAAGCTACGAAAACATGGCATTATCCTTTGTTTGCAGTGAGTTTGCATGTGCCCTACATTGTTATTACATCCTAATTATTTCAAATGAGCTTTATAAAAGCGGTATGTCATTCCTAAATTTGTTGGGAGGTTTAAGCATGGGGCTTCTCTGAATTTTTTGTTGTGTTTTTGTTTGGTTTTGTATGTGTTTTTTCTCACATCAGATATGTGGCATTTGCAAATCATTAATAGATTTGACACATTTAACAGTATCAGTATGTAATTTCCACTTCTAGGTAAGTTCTTGCATAGAACCTGCTGTGGTTGTGGAAGAGCTCATTAAACAATTAACAACAAACTAAATTCACAGATTATTTTCTTTCCCATGTTGTTGTTGGTGTACTTCTAAAATATCAAACTGAAGGCAGAAAGAAAGAAGACGTAAGTTACCACTTTTTTGTAATTGTCTAACATATACTTGTAATTTGATAGTCTGCTCTCCTGGGCAATTAAAAAATGTACTTTATTCCCATAATTCTAAGTGAAAACATCAGAACAAATACAGTAAAGGATCAGAGCCTAAGTATGGGGAAATAAATGTATGGATTGTAGTAACTGTGATAATCATGGTACTTAATAATCATTGCAGCTTAGGAACCATGTATCGATCATCTGAATTATTAACTACTAATAAAGATGCATTCTAAAATATTCACAAAATTAATGTTTCACATCAAATTTCTGTTTTCTGGATTTCTAGTGACAAGAATTTAAAGAAATATTGAGATTAAAACCAAGTACAATTTTAATCACTCTGCAAACGAAGCACTCTATTGCATAACTTCAGAGTCTGTGCGACATCAGAATTGGTGAATAGATGGCAAAATGAAAAAGATCATTCCTAATTAAGATGATCCTGTCTCATGTGTGGTTAGAATTTTATCATTTTCCCCACACCCAGTGTAAACTGTGCCTGCTTGAAAGTGAAGGTTTGTGTGTTTCCAAAATGAACTAAAGCTAAACTATGGGGTTTTTTTCTAAGATAGAATAGTTAGCATGTTATCGTACTCTAATTTTTAGTAATTATTGCTTTGGAAAATTGATTTGGAGAGTTCTGAGTGGTTCTTTTAGGGATACTCCTCTGGGGCTTAATGTAATTAAGAAACGTCACTGTGATACAGATAACACTGTGTTAAAACAGTGGATGTTATGGAGGGAGAGTAGGCTAAAATTAAGGAATTATTACTCTAACCTTAAGTTATAGTCAGAAGAATAAATAACACCACTGTAGTATGTATGCATACTATTTTGAAAAAATAGTTAGTAAGCATAAAAATATGCCCTGATAACAAAATTACTGCATGTTTTTGTGTGTCACAGAACTTCATAATTTGGAATAAGAAAGTCTTAATATTTTTAGGGGCTTATATAAAAATTTATCTGCAAGAAGTACGAGAGATTACGGATACATTTAGGAGGACTCTTATTTCAATGATTCTAACAGCCATAAAGCAGTGAGTTTATACTGTGCTGACTTGGGTATGTTCTGTGAAGATTCAGAAGTAAATGGGGAATAATCACAGTGTGTATGTAGAAGTCAGTAAAAACACCTGGCAAATAAAGTACCATTAAGATACTGTTCCAGACACATGGAGTGGTTTCTTCATAATTCCATTTAGATTCCTAGGATTTTTATACTGATAAAGTGATACTGAATACCTCTAGGGACTGTCGGTGCTGAGCATAAAGGCAGTTGATGCCTCTCTATCCAGATGCCGTTTTCAGAACTGCTGGGTAGACAAATATTGTTCAACTCCTGCCTCATTTTAGCATATGCAAAGCTTAGGTAAAAACTTGAAGATGCCTCTGCCAACTGAAAAACTTGAAAAGTCTAGTCCTCTCATAAGGTTACATATTACTGTGTGAAAGATCAGCATTGCTGTCCACTGTTATTTTCTCCTGTCCTCTGTGCGACTTCTTAAGGACAATAAATTGCATGTGCCTGTTCTGTGCTGGATTTGTAGCTGTGCAGAGGCACGCACATATTCTGCATGTAGGCAGCAACATTATTGCCACATTCCTTAGTCACTGTGAATCTTAGGTATAAACAAAGTGCTGCCATGCATGCATGAAACATATAGGCAGAATTATTCTGGTTGGAATAACCTATAATATCATTGATTCCAACTGTAAACCAAGATCTGCCACGTCCACCACTAAATCAAGTCCCTCAGCACCACGTTTTTGTGTCTTTTAAGTGACTGCGTGAATGATGACTGTCACTTCCTTGGGTAACATTTTGCAGTATTTGATGAGTATTTCAGTGAAGAAATTCTTCCTGATACCCAACGTAAACCTCCCCTGGTGCAGCTTGAGGACATTTCCTCCATCACTCGTTACTTGGGAGAATAGACCAACATGCAGCTCACTGTCACGTCTTTTGAGGTATTTGTAGAGAGCAATAAGGTCTCCTTTTCTCCAAGCAAAGCATGCTCAGTTCCCTCAGCTAATCCTCATCACACACATTCTCTAGACCCTTCCTCAGCTTCATTGCTCTTCTTTGGACACTCTCGAGCACCTCAGTGTCTTTCTTGTATGGAGGGTCCTAAAACAGCAATAGCCAGATTAAGTTCTAGTTACACTTTGGCCAGTCTAATATTTTCCCTGCATAAACTCATGACATCCTTGTAGTCTTCCTGAGTTGCCAGAACCCTGCTTATCCCTTCTCCTTACTTCTCCAAGAATTGAAAACAATCATTTTATGATCACTGTGCCCAAGATGGCCTCATCCATCACATCGCTCACGAGTCTTTCTCTGCTCACAACTGACAGGTCCAGTGAGGGGTCTTCCCTCGTTGGCTTCCTCACCACCTGTGTCAGGAAGGTCTCTGCCACGTACTCCAGGAACCTCTGAGACTGTTTCCTCACTGTCATATTATATTTCCAGCAGATATCTGGAATGTTCAAGTCCTCCAGGAGAGCCAAGGCTAGTGATTGTGAGACGTCTCCCAGAAGCTTATAGACTGTCTTGTCTTACTCTTCATTCTGGTTCAGTGGTTTATAACAGACTCCCATCATGGTATCTCCCTTGACCTTTCACTTAATTCTTCCCAGTAAACCCTCAATCCTGTCGTCACCATCATTAAGTTCTAGACAGTTCAAACAGTTTCTAACATAGAAGGCTACCCCACTGCCTCTCCTTCTGTCTCAGTCCCCTCAGAAGAGTTTACAGCCATCGATTCCAGTCATCATACCATGTTTCCATGATAGCACCTATATCAAAGTTTCACTGCTGCATGATGGCAGTTAACTTTTATATTTAAATCACTATGGGGCCTGGGTTTTCATATCACTTCTTTAATTGAGCCATGTAAGTAAGCAAGAGGGGTTGTATTGTGAAATTAATTGTGCTTACTTGAGTAGTTTACCACATATGTGAATTTTAATAGAAATACTCATGCAAGAGAAAAAGAGAATGTCATTTGAAAAGTGAAGCAACTCAGGTGATGAAGCACATACTCAAATAAGCACATCATTGGGAATTACATGAATGAGGAAAAAATTATGGTGCTATATCAGCTACTTCTGTTGGCTTTTGGTCTGAAATAATTTTCTTTTATCAATGCATTTTTTGCAGAGATAACGAACCAATCAGTTCCTATTGCCAGTAGCACTTAGCTCCTGTTAGCGCTCTGCAGAATCGTCGGATCAAATGAATTAATCTGTGACATGCACAGTAAAGAACAGCAGCATTTAGCATCTCTAAGGTCATTCCTCACAGCAGCGTTCTCACAGCTTCTCAAAGTCCCTTCTCATAGCAGGACTTTTCACTAGGTGACCTCGATGGCCCATATATTCCTCCTTCATTTGTTCCGGATGTATGGCTTTCAGAGCACATGAAAACGAGAATTCTTCAGAATTGGCACTGAAAGATGATGGTAGTGATGGCATAGCAAAACTGATTGCTAATAGCTCGGAGGTGGGGGCTTTGTTTTGCAATAGTAGGAAGAAAAAAAAGATAGGCATTTGTGGATATAGTAGAAACCAGCATAGGGAAGTTATCTGCCTTTGAAGAAAGCTAATATACTAGATGAATTAAACAGAACTAACGTTGACCTGAAAAGACCAGGAATTTGTGATTCACCCATTAGGAAAATCCTGTATTCCTTTTGCTCAACCTTGTACCTGGGGAGCTTTGGACAGCAGAGGGTGAGGGGTGTGTATTTATTAAGGATGTTTATCCTTAGGTCTTAATGTGACGATGCAGTCGGATTATCCCGATTTTCTCTGCTTCTTCCTCTCCCTGTTCTTTTAAACATTTAAATTTTAGACTATTTCCAAATTTTACAAAGGAGTCAAAGCCTTAAAAATTGATAAATTCTGATAGGCTACGGGACAGAAAATCCTATAAGCTTGAGGGAAAACTCATGTTATTTTGACCATTGCTGGAAAGCATAAAATTTATCAGAACTTTCCTAGGCATTGTAATATTTTTTTCTTCATGTGGGTTTTGTTTGTGTGGATCTTTTAAGCCATCCTTTCTATAGCGGAGCTGTCTGACGTGTGACAGAGCTGTGTCTGAGGCTGTGATTGCCCAAGGTCAGCATCCAGTAGCCTGCAGGCATGCACCAGTGCTTTAGAACCTTTACAAAGAGACTTGCAGACCACGTGCAAGACTAAGGTGACACAAGAATGTGTTGTAGGAACAGTTTAAGAAAAAAAAAATATTGAGACTGAGCTACATTCTATATATGCAGTGTGTGTTTGTTTTGGATGATGCTGTGGTAGGAAGGCTCCCTTATCCACAGGAATCGTGGAATGAAGCCTGTTTCCTCCATTACAAGTTCTCTTGGGATTTGATTTTAATTTTTGGTTTTTTACTCTTTCTTTTTTCCTTTCTGATTGGAACATTTATAAAGTTTCCTTCTCAAAGGAAATGCCCAACTTAAATGGAGAACAATAATCAAGCCTAATGTGATTATCATCATAGGAAAAATCTATGATTATAAGTGTTCAGTACGGTTTGTGCTTAATGGTTTGCTTGTCTTAATGATTTCCTTTAAGAAAAAAAATAAGAACAGAGAAGCTGCCTGTATGGGTGTGCACAAGTTTCAAGGACAGAAATCAAACTACACTAATTTATTTATATTGCAGAAAGTTCAGTTGTAGCCATCTCATTAAAACTACACTTTTTGATAGAAACTTTAACATTTGAAATATGATGTCAGACAAGAAAAGATGAGAAAAAACTGAGGTAAATTTACTGTTGTTCTTGAGATTCTTTTAATGTTTTTTGCTTGTTACAGCAAGACTTTGATACAGTGAGAGTGGATAATGGACTTCTTCAACATCTGTTACGGTGGTACTTTTTTCCTTATAGATCTCTTGTTCAGCGTCAATATCTGTCTTTATTTCTATATATATTTCTTAGCTCGCATGCTTTATTTCAGTCTGATGTTTAGGCTTTGTATATTTTTAGTCTTCCTTGCTTACTCTGCAAAAGTTTCATTGTTTGTAGATTTACTCTTTTTATATGAACGATAAATGCAATGTGCAACTGTCACAGAGCACTCCTGTATCCCATTGCTTAACACACATCTGTGAATACAGGTGAGACTCACAGAGCTGGTAACTCGACCAATAATGATATCTTTCATGATTATTTTTATAGGAATACCAATCTGTATAATGATTAAATTATATTTTTGGTCAAAATCTGTCAGCCAAGTGATTGCAACTCTGATGTCAAACATGCAAATATTAGTTTAGTACATTCTAAGTAGATTATGTCAAAGTAGCAGACTTTTAATCAAGCTGACTTGAACAAATTACCAAAATCAAAATGTCATTAGGTCACTCTGTCAAGGGACACTTACAATTCAATTTTAAAAAACAAAACAACAAAAAAAAAAACAACCCCAAAATTAGACTGCTCTGATTTTTATTGTACAGCCTTTAAACATCACATTGCATTTGCATGTGCTTTGATTCCATGTGCATTTGCATGTGCTTTGATTTTGATTATTTGGGTATGATGGGAGTTTTTTTTAAAGACAAACTGTTTGACCTTTATAAGCTTTTTATCTGGGCTCTTATCAGGTTGATACTAGTTTGAATATTGCCTTTCCCAGGCCTAAGTTTTCATCCCCAGTTGCCAAGTTCACAGAGATAAGAAATCGTATACGTAGATGGTTCTTTCATTTGTAATTGTCTCTCATACGACTCTCGTATTTCAATGACTTATCAAACACCATAGCCTGAATTTAACAAAACATTCCTATAGATGCTTTAAATCTGATGGAGATGCCTGTATTCTGCAACACCCTGAAACATGGCCTTAAGGTTTTTTTCAGCAGGATGTTACTCTGTTCATGAGTTAACTGTTGTTTGTATGCTGAACAGAGTTTGATATGAAGACTGGCAGTAATTATAGTTGTATCAAATGAATATATGACTTTCAGTGGGCTGATGCTATATGGGTAAATAATAACATAAAGAAGTTGAGAAAGAATAATGCCTCAGCATCAATGGATGCAGTCACTATCATAAAGGAACTAAATGGAGCTCATTTATTTTATGGGAATTTGAGCAGGAGTGTTGTTGACAAAGCATTGCCTTTTCCTGCACTGATAATGGCAGTTCAAAAACCTTACATTGAGGCATCTACATCTGAGTCCTTCATTGACTGAAATAGGAACAGAACAGTAAGATGAAAACTAACCTGATTTTTTTGTTCATGGACTTCTTACACCTTTATTATTTGTAATTATGGCCTTTCTTCAGTAGTACAGCTAGCTCAGATTAAGCTCCCTACTATGATGTTGAGAGATGCGTTCATTTTGTATGGAGCATTTTTCAAGTTGGTAGTAGTTATTTCTTTGTGTGCTGCAACAAAGCAAATCATTTTAGATGGTGTATATTAGTTTTAAAGTTAAATATTTTGGATGCTAGCTTGAGTCAAGATGTTTAATATGTTGTTATTTTTCTTAAGCCTTCTTCCTAGGGCTAAGCAGACAGAGAATGAAGGCTGTAAATACCAATTCTGTGTTCACAGCAGGATCAGTTTGGCACTAGCATAGTGTTCGAGGCCAACAGCAGATAAAAGGAAGCTATATACATGAAAGAATTTACACATGTAAAGGCAAGTCTTAGTTTAAATAAAAAAATAAGATTTAAATTATGTTCCAGTGATGAGTTTGACATTTCAGCCACATGATCCATGTCTCAGGCAATGCCGTAATCACTCAGTCTGAGTTCAATAGAAGGAAGGAAAGAGGGAAACTGTGCCAAGAGAAGTCTGTGCTCTTCTTTCTACCAAAGCCCATGCTGATGGGTAGTTGCTCCTGTGGGTTGATATTTTTGCTGGTATCAAGATTGCCCGTTCTGTTTAGCATCACTTCTTGCTGAGCTCTGGGCATAGATGTAATTGATTGTGCTTAGCTTTTTGCAATTAGATGTTATATGTCACTGTGTATGACATGTCCAAGAGGCAGTATTCAGTCAGTACCTGCTGTTGAATCCAGCCACATAATGGATCTTTTACTTCATTAGTGGATACCCAAACAGCTGTGAATAAATGTGTTGTTCAGTACTGTTGTTTAAATACCGTATTGTTGGCACACAGAACCATTCTTGTGACTTCATAACGTGTGTGATTTTGGTTTTGATATGACTAGGCTCATTTGCATAGAGCCATTTAATCAAGCAAGAAAAGTATATGTTTGGCCACATGAACCTCAGTCTTTTATACAGGTGTTTTTAAAACTAGGTCAGATTTAGCCTTTAAGTAGTGCTTAGGTTGTCTTCTCTCAGTGAAGGAGAAATATGTCTCCCAAACATGTCTACCTTTGTTGAGCTCATATAGTACATCTTAACACTATTGATAAACCTAGGTATAATTGACTTCTATCTTCTTTCTACTCTTTTTTGAGTTTGAATTAGCAACTGTTCATATATCTTCACTATTGAAGTTCTGCAACAAAGGTGGCACTAAATGCATGATGAAATGGAATGGTTCAATTAAGGAAAAAGCATATTTACAGTAGAACTGAATCAAGTAGTAGCTGCTGGATTTTTAAGGAACCAGTTAACAGAATCTAATTTTTGATCTGTTTTTTCTGAGAAACGAAAACATATCTTCATGGTGCAAGATTCAAGTAGTGACAAAACTGAAACTAAAAACGGACTCTTGATACCAACTCGAAACTGGTTAGTGAGTTAAGTGAGCAAAATCTTCATTTCTGTGAAATTCTGCAAGCTGGACAATCCCTTTATCTTGCTGAACGTATTTTAAAAACATGTTGAGACAAAAGCACTTGCCTGGAAATGTTCAAGAAATAAAATAGCCTATTTGAGCTGCATATTAAAAAAAATCACCCTCAAGCTTCTCATCAGGTATTTGCACCTTTTACACATACAAAATGACTATATGAATTACTTACAAAAATGATGTGAAGTCTTACATTTGGTTTTTCTATGAAAACATTCTTCTAACCTTACAGGAAGACGTTAGTTCCCATTTTTCAATGCTGACCATGCACAGTCAGGGACTCCCAGGAATCCATGAGTGTCATAGTTCTCTGTTCTCTGAAAACAGAAGAGATAATCTGCTCTGCTGTTTGTCAGGAGAAGCATATGCACAACACAAAAACCAGAGCGTTATATTGTTGCCGGGGAAGCACAAAGTCTTCATTGACCATATGGCCCTCTGGGGACTTGACGGTTTTCCTTTTGATTATGTATACTACTGTGCTCCTTGTCACACTGTAAATTAACCTGCCTTTTCTGAAACTCTTCCAACTCTATTTGTTCCTAGATTGGAGAAGTATTCTGGTAAGGGTATGTATTTTGTAATGCCTGCTTCCTTCCATGATTCTGAACTTGTTGGCGCTTCTTTAAAAGAAGGATCAAGTAGAAGCCCTCAGGCACATCCTGCCAAGCCTTTAATGCTACGTCTGTCACAATCTGAAGAGCGTGCTGACATCCCTTTAAAGTGGGCCATGAAGAGGATCCCACATCTCCTTTCTGCTGGTGCTAGTCATTCTCATATAGTGACATGCTTCCTCCCTGGCTCCTGCTAGCATTAAAAATTTACCTGGGGCAGTTGCTCTGAATCTCTGTGAATGTTTGAACATGACTTTTGAAGCTTCTTTTACCTTGTGATTCAAGAACCAAAGAGCAGTTTTCTTATCTGGAGAGAAAGTGAAAGGTACTTAGTCTGGCGTTTAGCTTCAGTCTGAAGTCAGTCAATATATAGGTTCTTCTGCTACGTATTTTTAGTAATGAACCTTTTGTTGCATCTCTTCCAATCTTGAAGACTGTTGAGAGCCTGTCAGGTTGCTAGCATGTTTGCCAGCAGACAGAGTATTGTTGAGTAATGAGCTACCCGCTGTGATCACACTCTTTGAATGTCTCTACTGTCATTTTCTGTAATAAAACACAGTTTAATAGCCTGTGATCCAAAGCTACAGCCTAAGAGTGTCTGAATGGCAAGAGAGGCCAAAGCCATTGAAATTTACTCAACATAGTACATTGGTGGCACCCTGTTATCTGGGGCAGGTGATATCTTGTGCCTCAGTTTCTGCATGGAAGCAGATCTCTTGCTTGGATGAAAAAAAAAGTCTTTAACATAAAAGTGTAGATTTCAGAGCTTAAATTAATCTGTGCTTTCAAATAAGAAGCTCTACCAAAAAAATCTAAATGTTATTGGAGATACAGTCTCTACTTTCTAGTTACAGTTACTTGAAAAAAAAAACCCACAAACAAATAGGAAAAGGAAAAAAAAGCCTACTTTGAAGGGCTGAGATTCTGGGAAGGGTATAGACTCACATCTCTATATAAATAAATTGTTATTCTCAGAACTTTGTCATTAAGAATGCAATTAATTTATCACCTTCATTTCATCATTTGACACTTTATCCTGTCTAATAATTTCTCATTTTATTCAATATCTATGCCTGTTTGAAGATTTGCAAGCCTAGTTGCTTTGTATGTGCAGTCCCCTAATTTTGTTAGTTATAACTTTATGTAGAAGTAGTCAAGAGAATTTTCTTTATTCTTTCTGGGGTGCTTAAATGTGGTCAAGTTAACGTTTCTGTATCGTTTATTTTCTCATACCTGTAAAGATATTTCTATATCAAGTGTTTTTCCTAAAACTAGTATCATGGTTCTCTCAGGAGACAGAATGACCTGATTTTGAGCCTTCCAAATTTTATATATATGTATAAAAATGGTAGCTGATGTTGTAGACACAACACAAACTGATTTTCAATCCTGAAAGAGTTGCTATATATGCTGAATGGAGATTGACTGGTGTGGTAGTGTCTCTTTAAGGTTACTGTGAAGAGTAAAAGTGCATGAAAATGATTCACCAGGGCTGCTGCTTGTCTCCAGGTTCCTATAACAGGGAGATGATCTCAATCTGCTTTCATGCTGTTAAAATGATGCATAAGCCTACCAGCATTCTCAAATGATGGAGTATTATTGCAGTCTCTTAAAAGTTGGGCACTGAGATAATTTGGCTGATGTTGGAGAAAGAATGTACCATAACCCCTGTGGCTCAACTTTCATTGAATAAATATGGCATGCTGCTGCTTTTGTTCTCCTTGTGTATGGAAGAACAATTAACATGTCAAAAAAGAAGAATCACAGAATGTTCTGGCTCCTTCCTGCAAAAGTGCAATTCCACACTGAGCTATGTTTTTGAAGTTATTGAGCAAGATTCAAGGTTTTATCTCCAAAATATCAGAGATAGTCAGTCTTCTACTTCTTATGGAAAGCTGTGTTACTGAAGTTGGAAGAAACGATGAATACCATTTTACTTTAGCACCTATTGTATGTTTAAATAATAGGAAATAGTTTTATTGGCAGACGTAAACAGGATCTACAATATGACTCCAGCAGTAAAGTCTTTAAAACAAATAGGTTTTATGTAGAAGGTGGCTATGATAATAGTTTCCTTTTGTTTAAATTAAATGGACTGAAAATAAGCTTCATCAATTGTCCACAAGAACTTGTGGAGATTTGCTGATGAACTGAATACTTCGCTCTTTTTTGCTGTAGGAAAGATTAAATCTCTTTGAAGACTTGATTACAGATTTACATACCTTCAGGTTCTTGACAGTTATGACCTTAAGTGATTTTTAGAAGTAGAAAACTATGCCTTCTGTCTGTATTGTTTGTTTGTCTGGTTTTGTTTTGTTAGCCTCATACCCCTTATTGTTGAGGGAACTTTGCTTATTTGTTCCTGAGGGAACTTTACTTATACCTGAGGCAGTATGAAAAAAATCAATGGTGCAATATATCTATTTACAATTTGTAGAGAATTTTTACCTTTCTGATTCATAGTCTGAAATTTGCATGAAAGAAACTGTGAAGAGCAGAAAGAAAGTCTGGGTGGATGTTTCCGACTGTTCTGCATATCTGACAACAACATGGGAACTTAAATTCATTGTAACACAAAATCAATAGAAAGCAAGTTTTATCATTTCTAATTCTGTAAGTGAGAATGGGTAATGATTAGTTTGAGGTTATTTGGATTTTATTCTGTCTAAACCAGATACAACTTGCCAATATCAAAATAGCAATTGGAAGCTAAGTGGTAACAGATGACAAGTGAGCATAGGTTCATGTTAGAGTGTGTTTTGCAGAAGGCAAGTGAATTAGCCTGGTTTTCATGATTAGAGCTGCCTCAAAGCAATTTGCAAATAAAATAGTTATATAGAACCCTATTTCCTAAAAAAAAAAAGGAAATAAAAACTCTTAGAACTTACAAAAAGGCAATAGTAGGTCACAAGTTGTAGTTATTAAATCTTTGTTCCATCTTTAAATAATCTTTGCAAAATGCTAATATGTGATTTAGAAGAAAAGCACTCTCCTAAGACACTATTTTAGAGTTTTTGTAACTTTGTGGCATATTCATTTCTTTGGTAATCTCTCTGTCTTGAAGCTTACTTTTGAAATCATTTAAGAGTTCAAAGACAATTTACTTCTGAAAAACCTTTATTTCTACTTATATTTAACAGGAGAACCCTGAGAATCAGAATTTTAATTAATCAGATTATAAATCTTAAGATCAATGTGATTGCAACTATCATGAGAAGGGTTTATCACTACTTAAGGTTTTTCTTAGTGCAAGTACAGCATACAGGTGATTGCAAATTACCTTTGTTTGTGGCAGTACATTCTATCTTGCTACTGGTGAAGATGAAGTGCTTCGTGTCATGGAAAGAGTGAGAGATAGGCATGACCTTAGTTTATATTGTATTGTCACTGCTAAAAACTCAAGATAAATAGGTGCTTTTTTACTTATAAGAAAGCATCTGTAACATGTACTCAATCTTTAACTTGGCTGTTCTGATGTACCCTGCTTATTAGGCCTGAGTGCAATTCTGAAATCCAATCTTTTTGCCTAAGATTAGGTAATTCAGAGTCAGGTAATTCTGAATTCCTGTGACAGTATCATAGCTACTGTTTTGTGAGGAAATGTTTGCTATTGCAACATGTCTGAGTCTGAGGAAGAACATGAAATTATGTTGTTGTGCTGGATTCTGCATTGTGTGGATTTTTCAAAATACAATGTTTGGAGATAGTATAAGCAAATACTGTAGGTCCATCTTTGTACCCAGACGAGTATGCTTTAAAGCTGCAGTACTTCAGAACAGCTTTGTTTCCCCTGTGTTCTACTGCACTAATTGTTTCTGCAATTCATAGTGATCACATACTTTTTTTTTATCTGCTTAGCAGTTTTTTACAGTCCTGCCAATCACCCAAACTGTTTTTCTGAAATTTAGCCTGAAAACTCTCAAGTCCAGAGCTGTGCCTCAAAGTGTTGTGCTTCACAAGAGTCAAGGTTTTTCCCCTTTAGTTTCTAGATGACTGTAGAGTTCTAAGAGCTTCCTCTAAAGTCTGATCACAAATTTCTGCCTCGCTGGGTTTCTTGACTTACATATTTCCCACCTTTGATTGCTTGGAGGGCAAATCTTGCAGCTACTGGCACTGATTGGTTTCTAAATATAGGGAAATCTTGCTGCAGGAAATTTCAAGTCAAATCTGATAAAAGAAAAGGTGAGAAACTTCTCTCTGTTGTCAGAAAGTGGTAGCTGAAGGTCAGTTTTATGTGGACTTCTGTAATTTATCTAGCTGCTACAACTTAGATGAAAGATTAAATTTACCCTTTTCTGTGTGGATCTCGAGTAATCAATCTTTGGGTGAGGATTTAGACCGGATTTGTAGAGTTAGTATTTATCTTTTCACCTTTGACAGGTGGACTACTAAATAGCATCATAATTCCTCTGTGATTCAAATGGTGAGTATGACTAGTGATGATTCTTTTCCATTTTTGCCATTAGCTCTTGCAGGATGGCTCTCACCTAGTGCTTACTTTCAGGGTGAACCCTGCATCATCTGTTCCCATTCTCCACAAAGCTTTTACTCTACGTGAGTCAAGGTTTTAGAACTTTTTCCTCAGTGTGCTTTTTCCCCTCAGTTGAGGTCACCACCCTTGCAGCAAATGTCTATGAGTCTAACATTGCAGAAATGTTTAGTTGTGTGAAATCATTACCCTAATGTGATAATCTGACAATCTGTTGCGGCAGCAGAAAATCTTCTATGCTAGCCCCAGTGTCTATGTTACATCATTTGAAACATGCCCTTCATAACGTGACTGCTTCTGCATGTTTCAGGAATCTTGTTTGGCAAGTGAGAGAGATGTCACTTATTACAAAGAATAAATAAGAATTAAATTCAGGTGGTTTATATATAGAAGACCGCAACAATCGGGAGTTACTGTAGCCATATCACAGCTTGGAAGCTTGATTACAATTATTCTGTACTTAACCATCAAATATCATCCCATTGTTTTTCTTGTGTGATGGAAATGTAAAAATAAATACATGAGAAACTAAATATATAAGGACAGAAACATATTAAAAAATAAGCCAATTGCATTAGGATTAGAATTTTCTCATTCGTGGGCACAGGAACTATGAAAGCAGTATTTTCTTCTGTTCCATGCTTTAAGGGACACTTGAAACAGTTCACGTCCACATTTTCAAACACAGAAACTTTTTGAATTAGGAGCTTTGAAGTAGCTCGCTGTAACGGATCAGTGCAAATGAACTGCTTTACTGGAAATATAACAGAAAGCTTTTTTGAAGAGTTTCAAATGTAATGTAGTCTGAATCGGTGCTCAGGACAGTTTTGATGTGTGTGGCCTTATGTTAAGGTAGCCTTAACCAGAAAGAGGTGTCAGATCTCTGAAGGATGACTAGGATGAGAAGTAGAAGGTGAGGATTATGGTAAGCACTGAGGAGCTGCTACTGTTGTAAAAGCAGAAAACCCAAGCCGAGGACTGTTTTTTGGCTTGAATGTTAAAGCTTGACATTTGCTGTCATTTGATTAGAAATGAGCTTTAAAAACTCTGATACCTGTGGTCTTTGCCCAGTTGCTAGTGAGAAGGAGTAAAGCCAAATTTAAAAAAAAAAAGTAATGGAATGTTTTATGAGAGTGCAGTGAGAACATTTATGAGAACATTTAAATACGGTCCTTTGCGAAATTGTGTGTTTCCTAGCTTTTAAACGTGATTTTCTTTTTGATAGATTGAGCAGCCTATTTCATATTGCAACTTAAATGTTAATTCTTGATTTTATTCTTTTTATTTATTGTTCTGTTACCCGTCTTTTAGAAGTATATTATGCTTTCTGTCCTTAATGCAGTTTCATTCGTTGGAGAATAAGGTACATTTTGTGTAAAAAGTATGATGCCTTCATAATTGAAGTTATAATACAGACTAGAGGAGCAGGATTCATGGAAATGGTGTTACCCAGCTTGTTTTCTGCCACAAATTTCTGCATTTGTCAATTCATATTTATATTTAGAGAAATAAAAGGCTTCTCAGATTTGCAGGGAAAAGGAGGAAAAAGATGTGTCAGTGTGTCCATAAATACATGTATATGAAAGAGTCAGATAAACTAGTGACAAGCATCATGAATAAACTTCTAAGTGAACCTTAAAAATCAGACAGTCATGAGTGCTGCTATTATTCCCTTCACATTGCCTTTTATCTTCCCTCTTCCATCCTCTGCCAGAAATGTTTGGTACCTAATACCAGATCTTAATGACTTGTTATTAGATAAACTCTTTAATGTCAATACTGTTTGGCAGTTTGTCGTGACTGCGAAAGGAATGCAACCGTCTTTGATTTAGTCACAATTTTGATCTGCTTCCTATTTTGTAAATTTTTCCTAAAACACCATGCAGTCCTTCCTGTGTATTTTTTCACCCTCAGGAGCAAATGTTTCTGTGTTGCTTTTTCTGTTGTAAACATCAATGCCAGAAACCTGATGCTCACGAGCAATCATATTACAGCAAACAAGTATTCACATGTGCTGCGAGAAAACAGTTCAGTGAAGAAACACATTTAAGTTTAGAGCTTGCAGAGGATTATTACTGCCAGCATAGCAAAATAAGTTTCTGGAAAATAAATACAAGTATTATAAAATTATCCTTTTGATGTGTTTTAAACATGCCTTTGTGTCTGTAATAAGTAGACATTTATTTTTTTATGAGCTACTTGCAAATAAATTTAGGAATGCTAGAAATGAGGATGCTTTTTTCAGTCACTTGTGTCAATTGCAGGGTAATTGGCTGGTTCTTCAGAGGACTTGTGGGAAAAGCATTGGAGTACTGTCAGCATTTGACTGTGGTTTTTTATTTCCTTACTGTAAAGTACCCATAATTCAGCGTAAGTTGCAGGCTCTAACTACAAAGATTATTTTATGCTAAAGAGCCTCTGAAAGCAAGGTCAAAATGCTGCTGTGTGGACTAGGTAGAAATGTCAGCAACAACCTCTGTAAAAGCTGGAAAAGAGAGTGAAAGGAAACATATGCTAAATAGATTCTCTTATTGCATGTAGCCTGCTCTTGTTGGTAGAGTGAATGCATTAATCAATGAGACTATATAAATAATATCTGTTTACTTTTACTAGCTATTGTGCTGTTATGTGAAAGTGATAGTTAATACAGCTGAAAATAGAAAGTTATGCATCTCATTGTTAAATCCAGATCTGCTTCTTGAAGACAGAGAGGCACCTGCAGAAAATGTTGATGTGTTGTGTGCTTGTGTACATGAAGTATAGCAAGAGCGTTTGGGTAAAGGTTACAAATTGGGACAGATACTCTTGTTTTATTCTAAGCTATTGTGACTGGTAGAAGTGTGAGGGGGTGTGTATGTTAAAGAGAAGTAGAAGACCATAATAAAGTGTCAGCATGAATTTTTGTCCCTAGTTCTATCTGTTTAAGACACGCTATTAATGTTATTTTAATATAGCGTTCTGTGGTTGAACGTTCTGTTGCAAATGCAAGTTGAAATATGTTGTGATACAATGTACTCTGGAAGAATTTGAAATGGATGGATAAGCTTGGGTACTCAGAAATAATCTTTCTTCCATTCTGAGTTTGAGAAGAATACTGTTAAATAAGGCCTTCGTTAGCTGTTAGTTAATTTTGGACAAAATACTGCACTTAATATTTAGTAAATGGAAATGAAGGTGTCTCACGCTGATTGATTTTATTTCCCTCATACATTTTGCCCATTGCTCAAGCTGTGGCATTTTTGATACCAGCTAATTAGGTTCATTCTGTGTAGATGGACAGCCAAAGTGACTCAGCGGGGCAGAGTTAAATTACTTCTGTCCATCCTGCTATGCTTGTTAGCAAGTCATGAATATCCTGATATTGGGGGTTTTATTATTTGGTATGTTTCAGTATTTTCTTCAGAGAAATTGTGAATCATAGACTAAGAATTAGTCTACAAGAAGGTTTTAGATGCATTGAGGGTCACTATCTTTTTCCTTGGAAATATCCTGTAACTTAGCATTTTACCTAAATTGTTTTGAAGTTCTGATGCCTATACTGATGCACTGAAGTGCGAGCTTTGTACAAAGAAACCTCTCTACAAACATTTGCCATGTGAAGACCAGTAATATAATTAATTTCCCTTAGATTAAATTCTGTATTTCATAACTGTTTAAAAAGATGAACTGTTACAGAATTGTCAACAGTGGAAAATCTTTGAGAACTAGAATCCTTCGGAACCATGTAAAAGTGCCAATGCAGAGGATTATACAGGTCATTCGTGTCTATTGAATAGTGATTCAAGGAAATGATCAGGTTTTATTAGGAACACGGCTAAATGGGTGCATTGCAGGCACAAAGTTGGTGCAATGTTTTTATATTAAGCATAAACAAAGTTTACATAGACAAGCTGTGCTTACAAACTAAGCAGTAGAGGCCATGCTATAAATTTGTTCTCGGGAGAGGCTTTTGTGATTTTTGCATTGTATTTTTCTTTAGTGTTCATTTGAGATGCTTCCAACATCTTGGACACTAATTGTTCAGTAAGCAGCAGCTGTCCTGAATGAACACCACTCCAAATTGTTAGCTTATATGTACCACTTCTTCCTGGATCTTGATAGCTAACTAGTTTTGCTGTTTGCTAAGCAATTGTGATTTTCCCATGTATGACCTTAAATATTAGTACTGCAAGGAAGGCTCTAATGATGTCTCAGGTGTTTTGCTCAACTAAGATATGAGATTGTGGGCCATGGTAATGATGGTAGACTTGTCTCCCACGCTGAGTTTCCCCTTCACTTTAATTAGGCAGAGATGTGAGGTTAGCTGGTGCTAAATGAGTAAGCACTGTTCCTCAGCAAACAGCTCCCTGTGAAAAAAAAATGACAATCTGCTGATGGGATCTGAGTATACCAAAGAATTTTTTTTGAGTTGAAATTGTTCTGGTTTTTCAAGTATGACTCAGTGAATTTCCAAAGCAGATGTGTATAATACTCACCCATATACACATGCAAGCCTGCCTGTTAACCAGCATTTGCATAATGTCTGTATGTTCAAGGCCTACTTGGTGATCTTCTAAGACGATGAGCAATTTTCTTTTAAACTAAATATAAAGCCACCATTAAACTATGTGCATAAAACTTTTAATCAAACTGAAATGCCTGGTATGATAGATTCTGCAGGCATGAAACGTATTTGCATGGATACTAGTTTATGTCCATGGGTAGAAATTTCTTTTCAAGCAAGCAACAATAAGTTTTAAAATATGGTGGGTTTTTTTTTTTCAGTGAAGCTTTAAAATTGAAAGTTCTGAAAATGTATTTCAGTGAAATGTGAACTATTTCTAGAATCCTAGCTTAAAGAAATCCTGACCTAAAGAATGCTCAGTGAAAGTACTTTTTTAAACATGTCCAGCATGCTGGTAGGTGTTGTGGGTGAACATCTGCTTCGGAAGTTCCTGATTACGTGAAACAGTCTGGTTTGCTACAAACTGCTCAACTAGTGGGCTTTAATAGTATTAATCGTAGGATCTTAAACATCTTGCTTACCTGGGGGTAGATCTTTCTCCTACTTTTAAAAAGAGGAGGCTGAGAAGAGTGAGAGATGTTCACATGGAGCTGCAAGGCATGTAAAGCTCTGGCTAACATAATTAGGCTGCAGATAACAGATAAAAAAGTGGCTATTCTGCTATGTCTGTTTCAATGGCTTGAAAATACTACCTTTAGTATATATTGAGCAATGTGTTTAGGAAATATAAACAGAAAGATAACTACAGTAATTGCATCTGTCCTCGGTTTATTTATCTCAGCTACATAACCAACACTCAGTCAGGTTTTTTTTCCCCACAATTTTCTTTGTTCTAGCCAGACTGATGAAATCTGATGAAATATTACGCCGCCCAATTTCAGTAGTCAGCCTCTGATAATTGCTTTGGTTACTAAATACCTGACGTGAACTTTTTGTTTCCCAAATGGATTACATTATCTGAGCATTGGATTCCCTGTGGGTGTTGGATTTTTCAGCTGATTTCCATCTTGATTTTAATGCTTTTGTAACAATGGATAAAGTCATTAGAGCTGAAAATGATTGATATGACCAGAAGAATATTTTGAACCTTGGAAGGGTTTTTTGGTTTCCTATTTTAAGCTTTTTTTTTTTAAGAAAACCACAACACAACACCTTCTTGCTTGACTATGTCAGAAATGTCTGCTGGAGTTAATGAAGGAAAAGTGAAGCTCCACTGCTTATCATATTAATACATTTTTGAGTTTCCCAAGAGAGAATTTCTCATTTGTCTCAAGGTGATTTTTTGTGTTGTACTTAAGTTGTCTGAATGATAAATAGTGCCCTAGGTAAGTTGCAGGCTGTATATGTAACAAAAAGTAATATTGCATTTGAAAGTTTTCTGATAAAGTGGAATCCAATTTTGTGTTGAAAAGTTAAGGTGAAGTTTAACCACTTGTTTGCTGAAATTTCATCAGTCAGTTTGGGCTTGTTATAAAATGAAAGTTACTCATTTAAATCTCAGTGATTAAGTACTGAATATTATTTTATTAGAATCACTTTTATCAAGTAAAGGTAGAAATGACCTTGATTTATTTACCTTATTGTGTAATTCACATAAATATCTGTTACATATAGACATAGCTTAAATGGGTAAAATACAGATACATATGAGACACACTTTTCTCCATATTGTTTAACGTAAGAAAGACTTTGGATTAATTGTGAGTTCTAGCTGTTTGGATGCCAACTGAAAGTAGTATGAAATCATTTCAGTCATCAATATGTTTTTAGATAACTTTGTTAATTGGTTCCACTTTCTAACAAGATACAGTGAATAGAGCTTTACTAGTACTTCTAGCTTAGTTTTAGCTACAGCGCAGCTCATCTTCAGTGAGACCGTGACACTCAATTTTGTATGTAAACTGTATCACACGCTTTGACAATAGCTCAGAGGAAAGCTGCTCATGCCACCTGCACTTAGTTGGATCGCGAGTTCAATAATTGGCTCATAAACTGAGAGTTCTGCATAGCAGTAAATGACAAAGTGTTCTCCAGCAATCTGACAGCACATATAAGAAACCATAGGGCAAGTTAAAAAGGACAAAATTGTTTCATGTGTGCAATATCTAAATACATTTCCCACAGCTAAATCCAGCAAGTGAAGGACTATGGGAGCTGTTTTACTACACATAACAAAAGAGGTCAAAAATAATTTCCACTTGTCTCTGTGACAACGAGGTATATGTACTGAAAATGGGTAAATGTGACGTATATGTTAAAGATACTTTAAGCATGAACAGAAATCACCATCATACCCTATTCTTTATTACTGCCACGTAAGAAAAGCACTTCTCTATATCATTAACAATATGCAATATTTTTACATGTAAATACACTTATTTTTCCTAGTTACTTCACTCACTTATTGCTCTGTTGAAGTAACACAAATTTGTATTAATAACTCCAAATTCTGAATATGTTTAGAGCAGAAACACTTCATTATGGAGATGTTTTACAGCATTATTGAAAAAAAACCACCTTGTTTGTACTCTATAATATCTACAGAAAGCTTTGGTTATGGGATGACAAAGTGGTTGGCAGGAGCACTGAGTACAGTGAGGAGACGTGAGATTGGGAAAGTCTTCAGTTCACATGGAAAGCATTCATTATTGCACCTTGACTAACTACTCTTGGGACTGGAGGAATGTCCTCCCTTCCAGCCAGATCCTGGAGGCTGATTCACAGCCTATTACTGCCAAGGGAAAGACTCCTGTAGGGTTTTGTATCAGGTCTGAGATCCTGCAGGGTGTCTAGTCCAAGGGGTGGGGATGTGCTCAGACATTGCCCATGCTCAGGAGCAGCGAGGCCTCTCTTTACTTTAAATTCTTCTGAAGAGGAGAGGAGAGGAGTGGCAGGTTAAACTCCTTCAATAGGTTGTTCATATTGCATTTTTTTCACATTGTCATTTACACATTTCATAACTTCCAATTAGGAGGCAGAGTATTGTCCTTCTGGACAAAAAAATCAGCACTGCATAGTCATTCCCCACACATGCTTCCCAGTCTCCCCAAAACTGCTTATAGTTGTCCACAGATCACTGCTTTGAGATATATATGCATTGTCTCCAGACACAGCTTCAAATGTAACCTCATGGGATTTACTTGATTTCAGGTAAAGGTGGAAAAGGGAAAGGTGAAGAGATGCGGGTGATTGATTTGATGATGTGTGAGGAAAAAAGAAGATACAAAAGGGAAATGACAGCTGCTACAATTGGTGAGAGCAGAGATGCATACTTACATGAAAGCTTTCTGAACAAATTCAGTAGGTTTTAGGGCTTCCTTATTTAATCAGTTATTTTCATGCCTCCTTTCACTCAGCTTTGACATTTGTCTGTCTCTGTCTCCAGTTGGGTCATTTACTTTTTCCACCTGCTGCTATCAACAGTGTTCTAACTCTTTTGCTGGCCGTTTCATGCATACATCCCTCCCACATTTCATTCTTTATTAGTTTGCACCACTTCAGAGAAACTCAAAACGAGTTTCTTATCCCAAACTCCACATAGTGTGAGTAAGCATCTAAGGCACATGTTACGTACCACTTCCCAAGGACACGCTGTATGAGTGGCTCACTGTCATCTGTTCTAGCGTGCTTGAGTTTTAAAGGGCACAAAGATTTTGATAGTTAATTTTGCTTCTATATCTGTGTATTTATATTTCTAGCATATTTGATAAAGTACTGTTACACAACTGCCTCTTGGCTCCAGTCTTAGTCTTAGTTTTATAACGCTTTGCATGCGATTCTCTACCAATCCGTATATGTATTAAGATTCCCTTTCTGCTATACTAAGTCATCTCCACCTTTTATCCTCTGCCTGTCAGACCTTTCATGTCTGACTCAAGTTTTAAACACTTGTCCTAATTTCTGAAACTTTTCTTCTAAACTGTATTTAAAACTTTGTATGTTTTTAGCATCCTCCTCTTTTCTTCTCTGCTGACTTTGTTCCAGTCTTCATCTTATGTCTGACCCACTTAAGTGCCTGTGACTTTTTCCATGCTACTACTTATAATTGAGGCTGTTTACTTTGCTTTGTGCCCAAAATACCCCTGTCTCTTCAGATCTTCTTTCAGACAGCAAGAACCTCTTTTACTTATAAGTCAGATTCTCCCATAAAGAACTTGTCATCAGTGAAGCCCGCTGGCCTTACAAGTATCGCCTGCACATGATGTCTAACAGCCCAGTTGTGCTGAAACAGAAACTGTTTGATGTTATGTGCTTCTGTGATACTGAAGAGAGTTGCCATTTAGTGAAATTCAAAGTAATAATATATAGTGCTCTGACAATATAGGATTTTTTTTGTTTGGTTGGTTGTTTTGTTGGTTATTTTTTTTCTTTTGTTTTAAACATGCTATTAAAACTAAAATTCTTACCTATTGTGTCTACACTGCGTGATGAAGCTGGAGCCTGTGTTCAACAGGGCTGTCTGTATATTTTTGTCTTAATGAGCAAACTCTATAATTAAAAATTGGATTTGTTTTAGTTGTTTTTTATAACTCTTAGAGAAAGGTAGTGACAGTAGGACAGGAACAAGAGGGGAATTTTTACACACCTCTTCTTGTCTTGTTAGTCCATTACTATGTTTTAGCCCATTCTCCCAGTGGGAAAGTGTGAAGCGTAAGTGCAGGCAACAGTTAAGCTGGAATGTCCTACAGAGATTCACTATCACAAAGGGTAATACTGCTTTATCGATCCTTTCCATACCATCTCCCACAGTTGTATTAAGCCTGTAGCAAGTACAACCTTTACAAAACAAGATCAAGAGATATGCTTTACCATTTAAGTTGAATACTGGCTTTAAAATAGGATGAAAGGATGTTTCCTAGGCATGACATATTGTTGGCATTTTAGTATATACATGACAAAAAACCCCACAGTGTGGAAGTGGGTATTTATTGGAATAATTATTTATTTTTGTGCCCTACATCTATGAATGCAATTGATGGGGTCAACTTCACTTATATAAAGCATAACTTAAAACAGAGAACACATTTTCAACTTTGACCACACAACTTTCCTAGAGAATTAAATTACTGTTCCCTTGCATATTCTGTGATGAATTATTTGGTCATTAATTTGGTATTTGTACTGCAGGAGTGAACAAAGATTGTGTAAGATTTAACAGAAAGCTTTCAGACATCTTTTCATGATTTTTTTTTTTATATAATTCCCAGTTATCTATTATATACAATTCCATTGCTGCAGCAGTTGCAAAAGATGCCTGTAAAATTCTTCACTAGTGCTTGTTTTTAGAGCATTAGTACCCTAGGCTTTCAAAAGAATACCAAAGGTCTTTCAGTTCAGTAGTGCAGATTATTTTTTCAAATATTGTCTGTAGTTATTGAGAAGTATTTTCATGTAATAGATATTAATTTGTGTTTTTAAAATCACCAGAAAAGTGTCAAGTGTTGTAGCTCTGACTGAACACTGATACCTGTTACTCTGTGCCTTCCTGGACTGCACATCGTCTTCAGATGATAGAGGCAGAGCTAGGGTCAGACAAAAAACAAATGAAATGGGAGTACTGCTCTCTTGAGGTCCTAATAGTGATGTTGTGTCAGGTTTTCCCCCCCACTGCTTAAGTGCCTTATCTCTAGAACCAAAAGGCATTTGTCTTTGAATACAATGCACAGGCTTTGCTTTCAGCTTTTGGTTGTATGCTGCTTTGCAGGCATTAATACCGATGGAAGATCCTCCCCAGTTTTACTTTGACTGTCTAGCTAAGTCTATGTGCCTTGTGCTAAACTTCAATTTATCTTTAAGTCATATCAGTGACTGACTTGAAGAGAATTATCTTTAATAAAACCCCACCAAAACCAGCAACAGCGACATACAAAAATACAACCCTCCCCTCGAATCAAGCAAACAACATAAGCAAACTGCATATCTTAGATACCAACCTAGATTATTTTAGTACAGGCAGTGAAGAAACAAACTTATGTTACCATTTATTCTCTCAAACAATGTGCAAACAAATATTATGTGACCTGTATTTTAAGGAAGTTACAGATTTTCCATATAGATGATGTGGAAGCAAGAACACAAAGAGTGCCAAGAAATAGCAGAGTTACAAATAAAACTTTAATCATCTCAGTCAGCCCTGTGTTTTGTGATTAAGACTGCTTGCCCCAGAGATGATTTGTCCAGATGAGAAATGCAACAATGAATTGGGAAGAAGCCAGTAGCTAACTTCAGACAGGAGTAATAGGAAATACTTCTCAGGGAACACTATCTCAAATAACCCCCTCCTACTCTGCTTTTCAGGATATGTCAGTCTTAGACTCGTCTGCCTGTAAGTTGTTACAATGAATGTTGTGAATAAACATTAAAATCCCTTATATTCAATTTTAGATGTAATGAAAATAGTGAAGTGCCTTGTCTGTACTGCAGTCATTCACTGCACACATTGTTTACATAGATAACTATTCCCTAGCAGAGCAATAGGACAGCAAACAAGTAATTGACTGTCATTGAAATCAGACTTAATACTCTACTGTTCTTTGTTTCATATAGTATAGGTATAATTTTAGTAAAAAAAAATCATGATTAAATGAGTTCTTATAAGAATCCATTTTGAGGGCAAAAGCAGGTAATTGTAATTTTCTCCATTAATTTGACAGTGAGTAGAGGAAAAAGAGCTCAGCACATGCCATATGAATGGTGTTCACAGAGCTTAGAAGATGGTGTGTATGCCATGAAACATCTAAATAAATAAGAGCACATTTCGTTATTTCCTGAAGTAATTTTAACACATTTTGAAGCAACATAGGGAGTGCTTCATTGTTTTAAACCTTCAGATTTTCCAGTGCTATAACCTTGTAATCATTACTGAAATACCTAACTAACTATTGTTGTTGTGTAGTATTAAAATAATAATGTTAACATATTTTCTTTCTCTGTTTAAGTAAAGAAAACATACACCTTAATAAACCTCTTACTTTTTATGATCCAGATTGCAGGTTTGATAAATCTTGTTATAATTAGTTCAAGTCTGAGGATGAACCCAGGCCTATAAGGGTGGCTTGGAGAGATCTTGGCTTAAAATGCAACAGATATTTGGCAGATGAGTTCCTTGCTAATTTAGATAGTTGACACTTTTTAGAGGATGGTTGATAGCAAAATTCCAAATCTGCTTGTAAACAGACTACTCAATGTGAGCACTGTTTATAAGAAAGTGCTTATATTTTTTTTTCCTGGTGTTTATAAATGATGAATGTCTGTTACTTCTTCTAAAGTTTGTTTATCTACACAGGAAATGTAACAAAAATACTTACAGAGGTGAAAAAGAGTGGAAAGATGTTTGGACTTATGAATTGCAACTGGAACATTTGCTGCCTTTGCTAGGGATATATAGAGAGGTTATGGGTAAGCCAGTTGCTAGGACTGTTCCCGAGTTGTAAAAGTAAATAAAAGCCTCATGTGCCTTTCTAAATGACAAAACTATTTCGAGACTTTGGATTTTAAAAAAAACCCATTATGTGGTAATTTCAACAAATCATGAAATTGATAGTACTGCATTAAAACCAGTCAGACAGTGCAGCATAGTCACAATACAGTTACAGTTGCTCAGAATTCTTAGGGAAAAAAGTGTTATGGTGTTATTCTGCACATGTTTGGTGATGCAAAGTAATGTGCAAGACTTTCTTGATCTCTTAGAATCTTTGTACCAAGTCATTAGATTTTTGTAGTGTTAGAGGAGAGCCACACACAAGAGTCATTTTGCTAATCCCAGAATCATGGAATGGTGTGGATTGGAAGTGACCTCTAGAGATCATCTAGTCCAACTCCCTGCTAATGCAGGTTAACTTCAATCAGCTTGCACAGGAATGTGTCCATCCATAGCTGGAAATTATTTCACCTTTAAAGTACTTGATGTATTGTACACATGCATGTAGTATATATGGCACATCTTTTGGTTGCTTTGTGAAAGGTAGTAGCCGAGACTGAGAAGTTTTATCCATCCTATTTCTTGTCACGTTGTTTCCCATGTCTTCTCTGAGGTTTCTAAGGGAGATGCTGAGGTGTATGATGTCACTTATGAATGGGCAGATACTGGTGCAAGTCCATTAGTCTGTACTTCTGGCCTTCACTATCCTGAAAATAAAGGCTTTCCATGAGAAGATCACAGGCTGAGACAAATAATTCCATCAGGCTGAAGGCAGCATGTGTTCTACAAGCTGAGTACTTGTCTACAGTGGTTGTTCCATAACCACTGAGTACTAACTGTGGATTTCTAGGAAGTTTGCATGGAGCTGTATTTAGGGGTTGGGGATTTATTTTTGATTCATGTTCATAATGTTAAAAAAGTATTACTGATTATCTGATAAACTGAGAGGTGGTAATCACTGGATAAATGGTCTACTTATGTTTCGGAGAAGCATTCTGAATAATTATTCAGTTATGATATTCTGGTTAATTCAGTTTGGCTTTTTTTCCAACTGAGTTATTTAAAGCTAGCAAGAGGCACATCCTGTTGAGACAGTTCAACCTATTGTATATGTATTGTGTTTTTATGTATGAAAGGCATAGATATAGTAATCATCCCTTCACATTTTGGTGAATAATATTCTATAGTCATGATATATTGAAAGATTGTTTGGATTTTCTAGAGTGATGGTTTTCACAGAGGTACGTGCATTTGTTGTATGTCAAGGATTGCAAAATGTATATCAGGTAAAGGGATTGATGCATGTGTACGCTTAAAACTCATCCTGACCCTGAGTTAAACTGGTTTGAGATTTGAAGGGGAAAGAAAAGTTCTGTTATTATAATTTTTTTCCCCACAGATTTGCTGTTTGGTTCCAATAGGGATTGGAAATGTGGAAATATTATGGAATAGGGGCTGTCAATCTGAGCAAAGCCCAGTAGTAGTGGAAATCTCATTAGCTTGTCTGTCAGGTGAGATCTAAGACTGAGGTCTTGGCCACTTGTGGTCATTAAAGAACTCACTTACTGTTCACAGGAGTAAAGGTGTTAAATGCAGTGTCTTGGATAAATTCCAATTTGTGAAATTAGATTTGGCCTAAATTCCCTACCAGTTTAATTCCTTACTTCTTGTTCTTAACTACAGTATAATAATACTTTGAGCTATTAAACAGCTGCTCACTTGTATCCTAAGCATGTCTGCTTTTCATCAACAGGAAAAATTTTATAACAATGTACGTTACTCTACAACCAAGTAAAGTAGAATAAAATTGTGAACAATCTGTGGTGGAAATTACAGTGTTAAACCTTTAACATGCATCAATCTGTTCATATTTTGCTGAAAATGTATGTGCTGTCTTCATCAACCACCTTAACACTGTAGTAGGATTGATGTAGAACAAGTTTGTGGCACATAATGGTATCTTGCTCTCAAAACACACCCTTCCAGCTCATAGCACATAACAATGTGTAATGGAAAGGTTCATGTAACTCCAGAATACATCCATTTTCTGATCAAGTCCACTTCCATATCTTGCATTGCTCTCTAAGTTTGCCCACAGAGCTCAATTGTTGGCTGCTAGGGCGATGGGCATCTTGTAACCATCTGTAATCCCTGCTTAGGCTGTCTGTATAAATTCTGTATCTGTGGAGATTAAAGATTTATTTGTTCATATACATTTTTACCTCTACATACTAACATCAATTTGTTCTCTGTCAATTTTTCTTCTGTGTGCTCATTCTCATTTGGCATACCATGAGGCTCGGGAGCCCAGCACTGCCTAACCAGGACAAGAAAGGCATGTAGACATTCTCCCCATGGAGCAGAATGAGGACAAAGCATAAGCAGGCCTTGATGTCTTCCAGTAACCTCAAAGATTACAGAAGCACTGAAAAATCTTTTCAGTCCTCACAATAAGGCATTCATAAATTGTCTTTTTCCTTCCTTTCAGCTCCTTGGCTGATGGCAGTTAACTATATATGGAAAGTACTAATTCTCAGAGTGTGATCTACACTCGTTCATTCACATTTCATTGAATATCTAAGGATTTCACTAGCTTTCATTTTATAAGCATTCTTCTCACATACTGATAACACTATCTTATTTAAGACATGGAGACTTATCCTCTCATGTGCCAGAGACTAGGGGAAAAAAGAGTACCTTGATTTTAGCTTATTCTCTTTTTCTATACCTCCAATAAGTTTGATCAATAGGAAATACCAGAAGCAACAAGTAGTGAAACAACAATTTACAGATGGAAGTGTAGAATTACTACATTGGGGATCAAGAGAGTTACATAACTCTATCTCCTTATTCATACAATCAAAGGAAAGAGCTACCTCATTTCAAGTATTTAGGAATGTACCAAACCTATGTGTTTAAGTATCTCCTTGCATTTCATATTCACAGCGTTTCAGACATAGGCATGTTATCACGTTGTAAATTTTGGCTATTTTCACAAGTCATCTGTTCTGCAGTGACTGACTAATTGTGTTCTTGACTACATCAAATGAGGGTTTTCTTGTTATTTATGGGCCATCTACCTTATATTCTCACAGACTACAAGTAGTCACACAGTCATATCAGACTGTTGATCCAGCATGTTTACACCAGTATTTACTTTCTTTGGTTTGAGTGTCTCCACCTGTCTGGACATGTTCCTATGTGACCTGATCTAGGTTGACCTGCTTCTTCAGGGAGGTTGGATTAGATGACCTCTAAAGGTCCCTTCCAACCCTACCATTAAATGATTTATAGAAGATGTTTATCTTATTTTTTTTTCCTGCTTGTTCCTTTTTTTTTAAATGTCATATCCTCATTTTTCATACTGTCTTTCCTGCATCCCTCCAAATACTCATTAGTTTAGACTAGTTCCAGCCTCTGAATTATGCATACTCAGCTTGTCATTCAGTGTAGTACTTACAACTTACAACTTGAGTAGAAACTACATTTCTATGTCCTTTCCTCAAAGACGTGTTTCTGGAACATTACTGTGCTTTGAAATCCAGTGAGAATACGCTATAGAAACAGGAAGGAAACACAGAGACAAGTAAAAAAAAAATGAATATTTTGTTGTTAATAGTAATCATTTTGCAATACTCATGGGAATCCAAAATTATGTTTCTCATGTTGGCAAAATTTCATGTATTTCCTTCTTAATATTTCTTTTTTAGTCATAGAAAGTTTACTTAGATGTTAGATAAAACGTCTAGTTTTTTTCAATATGTTATTGTTCTCCCAATCTCTTTGAACTTTAATAACACGGTAAAGTAGGTGAAAAATAAATCAATATTAATAGGAGAGCGTTAAAAATCTGGGGCTTCTATTTTATGAAGATTTTAAGTTCATTTGCAGTTATGTAAATAGTGTAGTTTACATTTACATTGATGATTTATATTTCACAAAACTACACACTTTGTCTTCCACTGATCAAAGTAGTACAAGGGTTTTGTATTGTAAATGATGAGGAGTGGCATGTAAGATGACAACTATGTGTCAGTAGAGTTTTGTCTGTGTTTTCAGGGCCATCTTTTGTATATGCCTCCCTGCGAGCCTGTTCCCTTCTCTTTTTTTCAGTTGGTTCATGTCTCACCAGTTTGGCTCAAGGATTGTACAGAAAAGAACATAGCAAATGTCTTTTTTATTAATATTTTTACAAATGGAGTGAATTCTATAAAGGATTTGCTTGCTTCTCCATAGACACCAACTTCTGTTCTTTCTGCATTGCAGTTATGTGTTACTCTTAATTTAATATTTCTAACAAGCAGGGGATTGGGAATGAGAAGAAAGAAGTTTGGTGGTTTATTTTTTTCCTTGGCATGGGTGAACACTGCATGTCATAGCAGATCCTGAGCTGGTTTCAGTGGGAGAAGTGAGAAGTAATTACTGTACTTTTATTGTACAGTCACCTGTCTACTTGATATGTATCTCAAAGACACAGAGAAAAAGCAGGGAAGTCATCAGTCAAGGCTCCCTAAATTAAACGAAAATTTCACTTTTCTGAGGGGTGAAAAGTATATCCGTGAATCTCTGCCCAGTTAGGAATTAATGATAATGGATCTCTGAGGAGGATTACAATCTCCTGTCATAGGATCAACTCAGACATTATGCCCCTGTCTTGGCTTTAAAACTGGTCCATCATTAGAAAAAGATGTTTTCTTAGTCGTTGCCTTTGCTATTTTGCTGATCAATTAGGAAATATAACGTAAGGCTTAGGAAGCTGTAATATACTTAAATCAGTGAAAATGTCTTGCTCAAGCATCTCTTCATTCATGACCTTTACAACTGGCTGCAACACAAAAATCTTAAAATTTACCAGGAGGGTTGGTTCTTTGCTTCCAGCGACTGTTTTATGTTGCCACTGATGTAAATCATGCTGTCTGCTGCCAGGCAAATGAAAACACCCACACATCATTTTCCAGGTACTCTCTCAGAAACTGGACTTGTTAAAAATATGTTATTGATTGATTGAGTTTTAATAACTGTCTCCTGATATATTTTTGTCTAATAATCTGTTACAGGAATAATTTTTTTTCTTCATTTAGAAGTCTAAATTATATCCAAGATTTCTTAAGCCACAATCTATCTGATCTATCAGCTACAAGTTGAAATCACATTGCCTTCCCTAAATTTATGAATAAAATAATACTGCAGACAAGTTTTCATGTAGAAATCTCCAGTAGCCATAAAGACATGGAGATATGTTGGATGTTCAAGATAGATTTGAAGTGAAACATAAACCAAAAACATAACGATATGTAACAATGAAGTGTTTGCTGTTTTTACATCATGTTAATGTATGAAGATGATAAGGCAGTGTTACAATATAGGAATAATATTTCCAGTGCAAAATGATGGACAGACTTTTATATTAATTTTAATAAATTTAAATGTAATGTCCAGTTCAGGAAATAATTGATCACATGCTTAAGGCAGTGAGTAGTCCTGCCAGCTTAATTGGAACTATTAATTAATTTAAATGTCAAGAAATCTATAAATGTTTATATGATAGCATAAATAGACAGAAATAAAGTGATTTCGCAATAAACTGTCACCTTAAAAGCATGTAGGTATTGAATAGGTAAACAAATCTGTGGATATCTAGCAACTAACTCATTTAGAGACCAGAGAGACGCCTTACTAAGTATATTCACGAGTGCACAGCTGGCTGAATTGGTGGGCTAGAAAACAAAATAGAAACTTAAGTTTTCTAGGCTCCAGGAAAAGCAAGTCCTGCGAAATGCAGCTGTGAAATTAAGAGTCCTCTACCTTTAGTCCTGGTTTGAGTGACCCAATACCATGTGTTGCTGCTTCCTCATTTATTTTTTGTTTGGATTTAAAGCACATCTTATGTAGATGAGATATTAGGACACCCCCTGTTTAAATACATCAGATATCTAAAGAAAAAACTGGGATGTAATTTATGAGACTTTATTCTTCAGTCTTGTTTTGAGTGACTGGATAGAAACAGCTTAGAAGAACTCTTAGATGGGTCTTTAAGGTGGGAACTGGTTACTCAGAAAGCTTTAATCTCTGGGAATTTGACTCAAAATCATTCTCTGGCTTTAATATGCACATTCCAGTTGCATGTATCAAAACCAGTTGGTGGTCATTGCAGTTCTGGTGTATAACAAATTAAACATAATTGGTATTCAGTGCTTAGGCAGTCCCATGCTTAAATCTGTAAGAAAGTGGAAATGTCCATTGTCTATGAACTAGTAATCTCATTAGATTAATGATATTCTGTGCTAATGATGTTAGTATTCTTGCAATGCCTGCATTACCTGAATTGCATACTCTGCTGTGAATATATATTCCATGTTAGCAGTTTCTGCTCTTTTACGTTCTCTTTCTAAAAAGTATCAGACAGACAGTACAGTCAGAATAACTCTAAATTCAGGCTTTCGTTTCTGTTAGTAAATTAAATTAGTTAAATCCCTAATCATTTGGTCTTGTTTGTCCTATATAGGAGATTGCACTACCTATACTGCTGAAGCAAGTTTTACTTGACTCTACAACTGTGCAGTCTCAAATCTACTTTAATGTTTTCTGTGCAGAAGAATTCTCATTGACACAAAGAACCCAAAGATGAAGTAGCTAAAGTAACTAGAAGATTTGCCTAAGCTCACCACCCTGCCCCCAAGTTTTTGTGTATGCATACAGTGAATTACAAAGGTGTTACTTAACTTGACCTTTAGAAACAGTGGAAACTAAAAGATAAAGTTTTTGTCTTGATTTTGCTGTAGTATTTCCTGACTGGTATGCCTGTTGTTCCTTGGTTAGTCACTGAGATTCTTTGACTAATTTGGGAAACAGGGATCAAGGATTAGATTATATGAAATAGCTTTGTCAGCATCAGTGAATCCCAAGTTTCTTTGTTCCTTGATCACAAATTAGATGTGAATACAGTAGGCCAACAATGACAGTAGCACAAAAATGGCAATAAAGATAGGTTAATTTTAAACATATTAAATAATCATTAAAATCGGTGAATTTCATCATGCTGGCAATCAGTGTTTTCTCTTGAAAACCTGAAATGCAAAATACATGAGATAGTGTCATCCCTGATTGCCAACCTACAAGGACAATAGCTAAGTTGTGGACTGTGAATGTCTCTTGGCTTTTTGCTACCCTCTGTCTCTGTTCTCTGGTAATATTGAGCGATAGCAAAGAGTATACATGGCTGCTCCCCACAGCAAACTGATCATGATATTTTTCCTCTACGTCTGTGAAGTTTTTTGACCATGTCCTAAAATAGTAGCACCATTTCATTTGATGAGTAACTACTATATGTTGCATTTGGTTAAAAGAGTATGAGTGGCCAGCAGAAAGGTTGGCTACATCTTCATATTTTTCTGGGTGCTGGACACTAGGTGGAGAACATGTGGCCCTGGAGCACCCTCCAGAGGAGCAAGTGACAAAACAACATGCTTGTATAGCAAGAGCTTATAGATCCAAGGCTACAGCCAATGTATATCAATCTTCTGCATGCAAAAAACCTTACCCTTTTCCTTGCTATAGTACAGTCTTTCTAGCATGCTCACAGAAGCTGCACAAAGCTGTATTTCAAAGTGCAAACCAAATAGTATCAGGCTCTTGGGGTCTAAGCAAGGAGGTACGTGTCTTCTAGATGAAAACAACCAGTTAGCACATACACTTCCTGCACATCTGTTGACTTCTTTTCTGGCTTGATGATTAAGTAGCTGTTGTGGTTGCGCTACTTAGGTTGCAATCCCTGAAAAGTCTCCATCCTACACTACTAACAGGTCATGTGTTCATTCAGGCTTGATCCAGTGTCCTGATTTTACCTTCAACCTTATGTAGTCACACTTGGAGTTAATAAGAGCTCGGATTTAACAAGAACTGATACCTGATCACAAAGTGTGTCAGTGACTATGCAGTCTAGAAGGTGGTGGCTGAGCCTTTCCTGTTTGTCAGATTGGGTTGTATCTGTTGTGTCAGATCTTTCTCAAATTATTTAAACCTACCTTTAAATTTATTTTCCATCTATAATGTGTTTAATGATTTTTGAAACATTTGTGTAAGGAAATGCAGGCAGAAGAAATCAGTTGGTGATGACTTTCTATTTTACTAGAGGAGTGATTTATATGGTTTCTTATACTATTCTGCCTTATGATGATTTGGACCAAACCATGGGGTTTCATGATGTGTATTGCAGTTTAGAGAGCTTTAGCCTGTATCAGATGATAATGATGACACTTTTAGTTAGGAAGCAATTAATCCTTCCAGAAAAGCATACAGAGTGATGAATATCAGCAAAGCATTCTTTTCAACAAAAAAAAATCCCCTAAATAAACAAGGCAGATATAGCATATAAATTGTAAAGATAAGAAATTTACTTTTCCTTCTCTTAGGGAGTATGTACAAGCAGATCCAGAATGTTTGGCATTCAGCCTGATGTTGAAAAAGGCCTCAGAACATGTCAGAAAGTATTTAATAGGTGATGGCTGATGACCAGCTGCCAGTCAAATGTTCAAAAGCAAAGCAAACAGCAGAAAAACAAAGAGACTCAGTAGCTGCATCTACATCCTCTTAGTTTACATTAGATCAAATATGGAACAGGAGGAGGAAAAACAATGGGGTGGAATAGAACTTAAAAACTAAAAATTACTTGTTTGAGGGATTTTTTCATTGTGTCTTGTATGTGTCTGGGTTATAGAGAAAAAGAAAATCCTTGTTCAGAATCTGCAGATAGAATAGAATGTTTGGTTTATTGTAACTGGAGTTTTGGTGTGAAAGGAAAGAGAAGGAGGGGGATTTTCTGATGATAATATTTTTCAGTAACTATTTAAGATTGGGATCAGTTAAGGAAAAAAATTATTTGGTGTTTTGAAAAATGTTATCTGTTGTCAAAGTGCAGTTCTACAGTGGTTTGCTTTTAAAAATGAATTAATTTACCACATTTAAAAATAACGGAAGCATTTTGAAAACAAACATAAAAGTTTGCATTTTAAATTATTATCTTTGTGCTGTCCTCAAAGCAATTCGTGTTTTGATTTCTCCTTTTGCTTTCCAAAATGTACCATACCTTCTGATGGACCTGTACAGACTGAATTTGTCTAAATAAATGTAATATTATCTGATAAAAATGAGTCAATAAGCATAAATTTAATTTTACCTAATAATTTTCAGGACGTCTTAAATGCCAAATAATTCTGTTACTTTGTGGTCTTTACAACATGTGCGACATCTTTTACAAGGTATCACAGCAAAGAACTTGCTTTGGCGACAGTAGCAATTCAGAGTGAAACTGGGGGATAATTCAAAGCTCAGGACAGGTTTGCAAGGGCTTTTGGGGCATTATGATTTCTGTCAGATGCAACATATTTTCATCAACTCCCTTCTAAGAAAGATTTGGTTGGTTTGTTCTTCAAGTGTGTCAACTTTTTTGAATTTCATTCTTTTATGTTGTGCTCGTGTGCATAAATGTTGGTGCATCGTTTACATATGCCTGTAATACCTGCATGATCCTTACTTTCTCCTCCTTTCCTGCTAATTTCTACAGACTCTTTTATATTTAAATACTGAATAAGTTTCAAGTACTGCTGAATCATAGTATTTGAGATACATCCGTTAGTTCTTTGGTGATTAGAAAGTCAACTGTAGCTCATGCTTTGCTGACAGACCTATTGGACTTTGTGTCTGTTCATTATGAACCTGCTTCTGCAGGGTGGTTGGACTAGATGATCTCTAAAGATCCCTTCCAATCCCTATTATTCTATCACTCTATGATTGTTATGATGCTTATGAAATAAAACTAAGTGCTCAGAAAGTACTTTTTCACCTCTCTGTTAAACAAGTGTTGCTGTTGCCTTTCAAGGGAGGGTAGCATAATGCTCCCTTGGAGGCACTGTGCACTGATGGAAGGAGCCAGCGATCAGGCAAAGGATGATCATCAATTGACATCTGATGTCGTAGGGAAGATACTTTTGAAAGACTGAGACTGGTGAATTACTCCAGAAAGGCTTAAAAGTGCCAGACACTGCACACCATAAGCTCTCTATATGCTTGCAATGAGGTGCATAAAACATCAAGCAATATTACTTTGTATCGTCACTGTTTTACAAACTACTTTGTCATACCCACCTCAAGCTCCAAGAGAAAGCTTGTGGTCCCAGCTGTCTCATTGATCATATGCCACTAGTTGTTGCAGCACACACAATTGAATTGCTTTTCCCTCAGGGAAACAATGTCTCCAGGTGTGCTAATAATAAAATTAATAGCTTAGAGAAACTGCTTGCCACAGCAGCCATGGCTCTACAATGAGAGGATCGATTCCAGTGTTTAACTGTCCTAATTCCATAGTGGATACCCGACTCAGCCACCGCTGAGATACGTTCAGTCTCACAGTTAATCAATACAGCCCTGATTTAAAACAAAGAACCAAGTTTTGGGATTAGAAGTCCTTCTGAATAAAAGAATATAGGTTAAAACTGTCAACACTCTTCAACTGTTATCTTAACATTCAAGTTAGGAGTGCTTTAGTTTGTATCTCCACAAGAAGTAAACGTGATAGCTGCTGAATATAGCCTACTCATTTTGTGAAACATTAGCTTGTAAATATTAGAATGTAAAATGGCATTTAAATCATCTTGAGCTGGCATTTCGTAGAGCTTCATGAATTTCAATTCTAATGGATAATATTATTTTAGCATGGATAATGTATGTAGTCCTACACCATAGTTATTACTCTGTAACAGAAGTGCTGCTGTCAGTAGCCACAGATTCGACTGCCAGCAATGTGTCTTGAGGGGCACACATGCTTTTCATAGTGGATTTTGAGGAGATCTCAATTTTGAATGCTTATGACTGTCAGGGTTTGATGTGTATACAAAGGGAAATATACATTCTTATAAGCAGATGGTAGAAAATGGAAGAGCATTGCACAATACTGTGTGGGATGGGGCTGAAATTTCAGCAGTAGCTTCTTAGTTGCAAGAGGAATGAGACATTTGTTAAAAATCACAACCTCTTTGCTGAAGTTTTGGGGTTTTTTTACCTGTAATGTGGTCTAATGTCAGTCATTTTTTTTACTTATCTTGCTTATGTCTGTAGATGATTATAAGTCCAATACAACTACTCACTACAACTTAGTACAGTTAGTGAGGAAGGCAGCTGAAGAGGTCTGAGACATTTCTGTCAGCCGTTAAGCATGGCAGTTCCCTGCAAAGGGAGAATAAATTCTTCTTTCTTTTCCCGCAGATTTCAGTGAAAGGAATCAAAATCATCTCTCACTGTTGCATTCAATACTATCAGAGGAGTGTGGCTTCATTTGATTCTTTTGAGTTTAAGAAATCTAAGACTAACCATTAGAAGGAGTTTGAGAGCGCTGCCCTAATCTGGTGGAGGCTCCGTAGGTAACAGGCCATTGGACATGGTACCAAACCTGGAAAAAATCAATGAGGTAGGGAAAGGAAGGTATCTAAACAAATATAAACATTAAAACGCTGTTCAGAACCTAGAAAGGAATGAGACATGGTACATGAAGTGTGTGGAGGTATTGCTGTTACTTATGTTATTTGGCAAAAACATCTCAGCTCTGTAACAGCAGCACAACTGAGCTCTGTGCTGTACCAACACATCATCTCCCGAAAGATCTCACTGCCACTCTCGTACCTCTGCCACGTGCTTGGCAGTAATGTGACTTTGCAGGGAAGGATCATGGGAATTTTAAAAATCCTTTACACAAACATGTGTAATAGAAGACTTCAGCCATCTCTTTATACTGGCAAGTAAGACATTGCTTGGGATGGACAGGAAACATCAGTACTGAGGAAGTACTGGTGAGATTTGCAGGCCTGCAAGGTGAATGCTGTGCCTTCTTTCAAAATTTTTTCCTTTTTCTCCCAAGACTGGCCTTCTTTTTTTTTTTTTTGCATTAGATACTGTAACAGATGTGGGAGAGACCTGCACTTCTATTTTTATCAATTATATTTCATTGACTTCCTTTCATAATATATTACTTTCTTTTTTCACTCTCTTAATGGGTGAAACAACATCCAGAGATAAAATGTCTCAGGATAGTTTCAGGATAGTATCTAGGGCCACGGCTGGATGACTAATTAGTTATTTCTTATTTTCTACTCTGTGTCCCGGTGCCACACACTTTGTACACAAATGATGATGGCAAGAGATGAATTTGTTAAGCACCAACATGCTTTTTTCCCAAAATGAGGAGCGTGGTGTAGTTAGGAGAGCAGGCAGTCTAAGAATGAGACTACATGGCAGACTTCTGAGGCAGTTAGCTTTAAGTGATTCCTGGGAGTTATTGGTGGGAATAAAAGCAATCCTTTGTGGGTCTGATTGTTTGAATAAATAAATTTGTTAGGGAAAACGTGCTTTGAGTTTCTCTGATACGCTGCTGGACACTGGCTTCCAATGGGGAAGCTCTTAAAGGTGCAAATTGGAGTTTAGTCTGTTGCTTAAATGCATTTGCAAGTAGTGGGGCTGAGAGTCTGAGTAGTGTTAGGAGATCTGTAGGACTGTGTTCTGGAAGAAGTCCAAGAAATTGGTTTTATCTGAAGAACAGAGTTCAGATGGGAGATTAAAGAAGTCATGTTTCTCCTACCATATGAGGGTGTTGGTCTGAATAAGAAATCTACAGTAGGGGAGAAACTTTAGAGGTCCAACTCACAGAGACTTTTAATTTTCAGTGTGTGTCGTTAGAGGTGAAGCTTTTCATGGATCTGTGCAAAATTCGGATTGCATATTCAGTCTTAAGAGCTGCAAGCATTCAGCTCTTCGTTTATTAAAAACTATCATTTGCAAGGAATGAGTGTATGCTGCAGGAGTGTGCCTAAATTGTCTATTGTTCTGTATTCTGAACTTGTGCACTGAGGCAGGGATTGTACTGACCGAACTGATACATGATTGCGTGTTTAGAAGTAGAATGTAAGAGAAAAAAAATCCCTCTTGCAGTATCACAACAGCTATTTTGTTCTTGGTTATTTCCATTTTCATTAGTTCTCTTCAGAATGTACATATTAAGTGAAATGTTCTCTAAAACTACATCAGATAAATTATATCCTTCCAGCATGCAAGTGTAAGTTGTTTACTTGCTCCAGGATATAATGATTTTTATTAAACAATAATGTACCTTTTAAGCATCCTAGATATGAGTGTAGTTTTTGTATCTGAAGTTTTTCTGCCTAAAATAACATGGATGTTTCAGAAGTGGAGTGTTAAGTTACAGTAGAGACTATTGATGGTATTGGCCTAACCATTTTATGTTGCATTAGAAAATGCCTTTGAGGTTCTTGCTGTGTTTTAAAGTATATTCAGGCATCAGTAACTGAATTGTGAGGAAACACCATTTAATTTTCATGAATATTACACTTAATAGATTAAAACAATGAATTTATATTGAATAGACTTGTGTAAGAAGTCATTTCTATTAAGACATTGTCTTTTTTGTTGGTTCCATACACAGTAACAGATGAAAAGTGCCTCTATAAAAAAAAGAAGACAAATGTATAGAGAAAGAAAGAGAAGCAAAGATTTTTCTTCATGACTTGCCAGTACTTATAAAAAATGACTTAACAATTCTTTTGTCTGTTTTTTATTTTACAGAATTAACAGTTGGCTTAGACTCATAACGTATATTTGATTTTTGAAAGCAGTTCTTTAGATGTTCAGCTTTTCACACATAATGATTATTTTTATATTTTGTGAAAAATGTTCAACAACTAGGGACTTGTAGTATTAGGGTGTAGCCTTGAAAGATGCTAACAGTATGCTTAAAACCACAACAAGAAAAAAAAAAACCTAATGAGTTACCATTAGGATTGCATATGTGTATCTGTAAATAAGAATCATTGTGTGGATGTGCTTATAAGTTCAATTCCAAAAAGCATAACACATTGTAGCATACACATGTGTAATAAATCCTCTCAGGATTCTCATTGTAAATCAAAACATGAATTTTCTTTGCAGTTGAGCTGATCTTAGGCTAGCTGGCATGGAAGGAAGGTGAGAGATCTGCACAGTGCAGATGCCAACTTCAAGAGGTATCCGGAGGGGTCCCTCCAGGTCTCAGTTCCCTCATTGCAGTGCAGGAAGCGCCCTGCTTTATGCATTTTATGGAGTAGGAAGAGGAGGAACAGCTGGTACAGCTGCTGTTGCAAAGCTGGGATTTCAGCTCTTAGATTGTAAATTTAGAGAAGGAAGTAGATCTGTGGGAAGCTTTTTTTATCCTACTACCTCCATCTCTTTATATCCCCTCTGCCTTCAGAGGGCCTCAGTTAGGCAGCAGAGAGAGGACCCGTCTCAGGAAAGTTCATCCCAAATTGTCATTATTCCCATCATACTGACATCTTCTGTGTGCAGACATGAGAAAGGGGTGGAGAGGGGGAAGCAAAATGCTGTGCTAAAGCTCTGTCGAAACTAAATAAACTCTATTAAGGGGAAAAAGTATGTTTTCTTTAACCCTTAGTCTATCATCTTGAGAAATTTCAAAGGTTCACTGTGAGCAATAGAGGTGTTAGCACTTCTTACGTAGATTGTGAAATGTGAAGCTGAGCCTTGAATTCAGGTCTTAAACTTTGTACAAGTCTTCTTATGAATCCCTCCTATAACATCCTAGTATAGTTTCACAAAATGGAAAGTTTTGATTTGGGATGACATTAAGAAGATAGCACCACACAAGTGCAGATCCCTGCCTTTCATTTTTAATGTTTTAAAAAACAGATTTTTTAAGAATAATGTGCCTTTTGTGATATGTAAGGGCAAGTGTTGTTGTAAAAAAAAAAAAAGAACATTTGCTTTCATTTATAAGCTCAGACTCTAGTAAGAAGAAGGTGTTATCAGGGATAAATTGTAAGCACACCCTTAAAAATTAATTCGACAAATGAATCCTGGAAAATCCAGACAATATTTTCAACAAGTATTCCTATAAAATGTGGCTTTGTGTTACTGATCAAAGCATAAATATCTATAAGCTACAGTTCTAGAACACAGACACGTTGAAGAAATATAAATGCACAGTAATTCAAAGACTGTGGTCTTTATTATCCCTTTAATGAATAGCTGAATTGCAGTGTGAGTTTATAAGCCTTCTGCGAATATTTTGCTTTCTTGCACAGTGACTGTTTAGTCTCACTTGACCTCAATGAAATTATACGAGAGGTGAATGTGATTATTAGTTACAATCTGAAATACTCTTTGATCAATTTTGTCAGCTTTACTTTTTTCCTGTGGGAGAGGCCTGTGTTGTTTTACTTTTATTCTGTGATGGCGAAATGCTATTGCTTGGTAGCACATCAGAGCTTTTGCCCGTCAAAATTAATGGATGTGTAATACACACTGTGCCGGAATACTTCAAGGAAAAACAGCATTTGCAAACATGGATGCTCAAAAGGCAAAGATCCAAGCTGCTAAGTGTTGCTACTTTAAATTGCTAGGAAGAGTTTTTTAGAGAGTTACAGAAAGAGAAGACTGTAAAAGTAATTTTGAAAGAATAGTAATATTTATTAGATGCTTAATGGACAAAAGATAAGGCTGGCATTTAATTTCCATATATATTTTCTCCTAAGACTGTAGAACATTAGCATCTTGGGAAGGGAAAATCATTTATGTAAGAGCTTTAGGTCATAAATGTGAAATAAACCCTGTCTCTGTCAGTAATACCAGGTGATGTCAATCACTTCTCTCATGCAAATAATCACTATAAATAGACCAATTACTACATAAGCAGTCAATTATAAACTGTTGCATTGTGAAAAAAAAAAACAAACCACAGAACACTGGCTTGCTGTCAGGGTTTAACCTTTTACTAAAAAATAAATAAGAGACTATGAAACAGTGGGAAAGATCTAGAAAAGCAGCTAAAGGGGAAGAAGAAAGTGGTGTTGATTTCACCTTGTCTAGGAGTTTGAATGTTCAGGATTTCTTAGCTGAGTTCTGTTTCTTTCTAAGGTTATTTAGATTGAGATGCTAGATTGAAATGCAGATCCTTTATCTTTGCAGGGCCACAGGGGCCACAATTACTATATGACTAGTGAGAGGGAGAGTTTTTTGGGAAAAATGTTCACAGCTGCAGTTTAATTCCTCAGGCATACGTTCAGCAGTGTGGCACACCACCAGGCATTGCAGGACTGACTCAGCTCTTCAGCAGATGTAGGTTGTTTACAAACCTCTTTTTTATTTGTTCCCAAGTAACTTTCCTCATGTGCCTTAGAAGAATTCAGGGAGGCATTAAAGTCACCAAATGATGAACCATAGTAGCAGAAATTAGCACTCTTACATGTAAATGTTAATATGATACACCAAAATAGAATCATCCTCTCTATTATTTAACATATCTGCAGATTATATTGTTTTTATGACTAGACAGCATCACGCTAAGTAGTTCTTACTGTGTTCCAGTGACACAATTAGTTTCTTCAGTCCATGTTGTAGAATTAGAAACAATCGATACATGTATTTGAAACTGACTCTGATGTTGTAGAGGATTCATTAGATACATTTGTACACCAGAGTACACATTCTGCACTAGAAAACCCCAAAAAAATGGAATTGTTGATTAATGATATGTGGAGTGATGGTCAGAACTGGAAAGAGAAATGTGATATGAGTACTAGAACATTAAATTAACCTCTTAGAAATAAATGATAAAGTCAGTTAGACAAAGTAATTGTTTATGCTTACTTCTGACACCAAGGGTACAGCCACGTGTCCTCTACTTTCATAGAATCATAGAATGGTAGGGGTCGGGAAGGGACCTTTAGAGCTCATCTAGTCCAACCCCCCTGCAGAAGCAGATTCACCTAGATCAGGTCACATAGGAACATGTCCAGGCAGGTCTTGAAGACCTCCAAGGAAGGAGCCTCCACAACCCCTCTGGGCAGCCTGTGCCAGGGCTCCTTCACCTGAACAGTGAAATAGTTTTTTCTTATGTTTAAGTGGAACTTTTTGTGTTCCAGCTTCATCCCATTACCCCTTGTCCTGTTGCTAGCTCTGTAAGTCTCAGCACTGTGATTGAGGCCTATCAATTGACTGTGCTTTTCTATTGAGTTGGGTCTCTGTATGTCTCAGTACTCTGTAACTCATACAGTAAATGTATGTGCATCATTAATAAAACCTGGGAAGAGAGGTTTGATACCTCTTCATACATAATCTGTGATTCTCAGGTCCTTAACAGTCTGTTTCACAGTAAAAACAAATATGTTGTTCTTGTATTAATATTATAGCAAGAGCTCCTCTGTATCCCCATTTGGATGTGTGCTTAAATGAAGAAGAAATCCTCACTGTATTATTTACATACACTGCATAATATATAAGCAGTACTGACTGTTGAATAAGTTGAATTTAAATGACATTGTGTGTTATTGTAGTTACTGTAGATATAACAATACTGAAACTTTTCCTAACACCTTTCTGTCACCGATGCTTTTTGAATAGACTGGCTTACCTTGGGAAAGTTTTTTTGAATTATAATGTAAACTCTTTGAACCAAACAAGTTTTCCTCTGGAAATAAACATTTTACCAAGTGAGATACATTCTCAAAAATCTATATAGGAAAATACATGTAACCCTTGATTATCTGTGGCAGCTACAATTAATTAGAAGTACTCTGTGGTGAACGTGTGACTTGTTATAAGAAGTATCATTTAAAGGATTAAGCAATTCAAAATGAGCTCTTGAACCAAATACATTTTGAGGCTAAACCACATTTTAATAGAACATACTTCAAACACAAAATAATTCTGTTTCTGAGATGCAGAGAAAAGTGAGGTCAGAACGTACACTGAAGTTAAAAGTTGCGTAATGCCAAGGAATAAGGATGGATTTCTGCAGGATGCAAACAAAGTGGCTTCTGTTTTGTGAACTGTTTCATATAATGCTGCTGTGCTAGAACACAGGTTTATGGATTGGAAATGCAATTTTGAGACCTTTTCTGTCTAAGAAATATAGTTCTCAGGAGGTGAAACTAGAGGGGAAAGAGGAGATCTGTTTATTGTCTAAATTATTATTCAAAATGTTAGAACTGGTTGTTTTGAAAAATGCCTGAAGTGAATCTGATGCAGTGAAATCTTTGGTGTTTAACTACACAGTACTGCCACCTAGCATCGGCTCTCAGATTTGTATGTGTGTTTGTACATTTACAACTGCATCACTCTGAAGCTTTTACTTAAATTTATTTTTCTATTGAAACTTGTTCAGAGCTGTAAGAGTACGTTTATATCGAGGAAAGATACTTCTGACGTGGTAAACCTCATATATTAATGTAAGAAGCTTTTTCATTCAGACTACTGGAAATAGGAGCTGTTTTGTTCAAAAGATATAATGATATTATAGCTAATATTAATGGTTTCCAAGTTTGTCTTGGTAGATGCCATGTTAATAAATGTTACTGTTTTTAGTGACTCTCAAAATAAAATGTTGCCTTTTCAATTAGTGGTGTCCTTCCAAAATCAAGCATAAAATGGAAAATGAAGAAATCTCATGGTTTTAGTGCACATATTCGAGTTTACATGTTCCTAAAAAGAAAAAATGTGCATGTAGTGGCAACAAACAGGGATTGTAGTAATCAAGAAGTAACTGATGCTGTATGTGCAGCAACCAGGTATTTTATATTTTATATTATATTTTATATTTATATTTGTGAGACTTGTTGAAATTATTTCCTGCTGATATACAATGGAAATACCAGCTTTCTTAGTCATATATCCTTTTAGGATAGCTATGTGAAATCTTCCATTGCCTTTCTCTCAAGTGTAGTGTGAAGTTAACAGATGCAATCAGAAGGTACTGCACCTTAATAATCTTGCAGTGATTTCTGGAATTTTATTCACTTCACAGTAGGTTTAAAAAAAAAAAATAAAGAAATACCAAACTATTACATTTAGATTGATGCTTTATTTAATGAATCCTTTATAGGATGTAATACCGAGTGTTAATCAATAGACGTGCCAGAATAACTTGCAGTACAACCTTGTAGAGTTTTTAAAATGAATTCTTATTAAAATTATTGACTTGTTGTGACTTACTGGGGTGGCAACTGGAACAGTTTTTCATCCTAATTAGGAGGTTAGGTTCCACTGCTCAAACTGCAGATAATAGTGTAATGATTGTCATCTTGAAACATAAAAATCAATGTGAGATACTATCAAAATCTGCCGACTGTCACAAATTATGGAAATTATTCAGAGTTTTAAAAACACTGCTAAATAGTGTTTCCTTTTATTCTTTATAACATATTCAAGCACAGCTACTCGAGAGAATGTCTATTAACATAAAGCAAATATCAAGTGGTGCTCAGATAGTTAAGGCCACCTCTTAATCTATGATATAATTTACAAATATTTTAGGAGAGATATTGAATGGTCTTATTTTTTATAGCATTAAAAATCAAATCTCTTGTTAGAGATTATGTAGCAGGATTATATTATAGTCAACACCGCTCTATTTTCTGGTAATTTTTGTTTATGGAAACTGTAATGTGAAGGTAATGTTCACATACAGGCCTGTGCATTTCCTTTGCTGGTAACATCATGAGAACTGGAAAATTTTAGGTCATTCTATAGATATATATTGCAGCTTTTCTTTTACTGTTTTCACACTGAGATGTCAAGGGGCAAGACTGAGAGAAAAAGAAGAAAACATGTTAGTTGTCACTGGGTATGTGCTTCAGTTAGAGGTTATTTATAGTGAGTTTGTTTTTAATATTTGATGTACACAGACCTTTCCATCTCAGTCAGGTGTAAATCTGAAAAACTCCTCTGCTGTAATTGCCTTTGGAGGTCTATGAGAGGTTTTAAAGCCTTCAACAGATTCTGGAAAGAATCTGAAGAAAATATTTTGTATCTAGTCAAATTAAAAATATGTCAAATAATAACACATTTGAAGGTTTTTTACCAAAAACTACACATTAAATTACTATATAGTTTCTCATTCCATCTTCAGAATTGATTGTCTCTTCTTCCTATACTCGATAATGAAAAAAAAAAGTGTTCTGCACTTGAATATTTGTGTATGTCAAGTGTAAGGGGAAATAAGGAGAAAAAATCTGGAGTTGAAAGAAAACTAAGCTAAAGCTTGCACGCAATGAGATGCCTACATATTGGTCCTTGTCTCCTTAGAGAAACATTAAAGCAACTAATTTCAAGTTCTGCAATGAAGCACTAAGAGTTCTGGGTTCAAATCTTACATCTCATTTTGTATTTCTATCTTCTATGTACACAGGGAATTGTTCACATTTCTTCATAATAGTTTTTTAGGAGTATATGATTTTAGAGATAAAAAACACAAAATCACAGTGGTTGAAATTGGAAGGGATCTCTGCAGGTCATCTCACCTAACCCTCCATATTATATAATATGTTCTATTAAAAAAATTAAGTCCACGCTATTTTCAAGCCTGTCCCATCCTCACATGATCAAGTAAGGTTCAAATTAGAGTTAAAATGAGCAAATGAAACTGCATCTTTGTATAGCAGATGCTCTGGGCTCGTGGGCCTCCATGCCAATGCATACTATGGCTGTTAAAATTTGACATAGGCTCCAGAGCAAACTGATAAGTACTTTTGGCTTGAGTAACCTCAAATCGCTTTAAATATATCTGAAGCTAAAAAGACTCTGAGGTTGGATGTACCAGATCTACATACTCTGTTCTTCATAATCTCTGGGTTTCTACTTATTGTCACTGCTGCAAACAGGATGCTTGGTGGAGTAAGCCTGTTGTTAGAAACAGTTCCGTCTACCTTTGATACTTACTAGGAAGCAGTAAATGTGGGAGACAAGAGGAGGAAGCCCCATGCATGAGAACTGAAAGTTCTGATGGTAGGACATCAGCATTGTTTGGCTGTTTTTTAAGTGTATTTGAAGTTTAAGAAAGGGAGAGGCATTTACAGAATTACAGACTAGGATGTGATACAGATCTCTTTCTGAGAGCTATGTGTTTGCTTATATTATCATGTAATATGACAGTTCACCACTCTCCAGTTTTTAGAGTTTAAAATGTGCATACACCTGAGTTTGCACATATAGTCTAAATATGGAGTGTGTCTAATGACATTGAGGTTATATTGTTCCCTGTTGCTCAGATACTTAGAATCAGCTGATATGTAACTGTAGTGTGATGAATTGACTGAAATTCTAAATGCTGTATTTAAATTTTAATGCAAATGTATTTTTGATAAAACCAAAACCTTTACTGGTGTGCAACTTTCCAAATTCACTGAAAGAGAGCTTTCAAAATTATGATGCTAACCCTGCTTAGGGGCAGATACTGGCAGAATTCTCAGCTGATGCAAATCATCCTACCTCTGTCAATTCTATGGAGGTGAAGTGATTTATAGGAGCTGCAGAGCTGATAATCATCATTAGCTTTGTGTGAAGAAGATAAAACTAGGTCTGAAGATCTACAGAGTAGATTGTGACACTTGAAAAGTGTTTATTAATCTTGCACTGTTAAACAGAAAGTAGGTTCTGATATCTCTTACAAGAAAACATAAGATTTATAACACCTAAAAAGAAAACAATAACTTTGACCTTCTCATTAGCATTTCATATAGCTTAAAAAAGCTATGCTCATGGTTTTGTAGGCTTTGGAAAACACGCATTTGTGTCCACATTTGGATTCAAACCTGCACACCGCCAGCATTAACTCACCTATCAGTAATTCTTTCAATTGCTTGGATGACGAAACAGCATTTGTTGGAAGAAAAGCTCTTCTATCAGCGTTAATAATCAGCCATATTTCAAAATTTAGGTCGTCTTAAATTCTTTAAAATAAAAAACAAGGACACTTGTGACTACAATAATTAAAATCACATTAACTAACACAGGCTGCATTTCTCTGTTATAGTGTCAAATCCAATCCTCAGTGTGAAAACAAAGCAAAACAGAATTTTAGTTAAATATTTTTTGAATAAGAAAAGAAATATTTTCCTTTGTGTAGACTCTTTAGAAACAATGAAGCATTAGCTCTGTCAAATACTGAATGAGAAGTGAATGCAGTTTAAAGTATGTGAACCATACATTCTTTGAAATTTACCTGAAAAGACTCATTATAAAACTAATGCTATGAAAAAGCCTCCTTTTCAATTTGGGTAAAGCACCTGAATACTATTTGTAAGTGGCTGTACATGTTCTGAAAGCATTCTAGTAATGCCTAAAAACCTTTCAAAGTGCCTTTCACAAGAACTAAATGTCATATTCAGCACATCTGTGTTCTTACAAGACTTGCAGTAATAATCAGATTGGTTAACTATGCTCTTTCTAAAGTTTGATTTTAATGCTTTTATCGATTTGAGGCTGATGAACTCAATTGTGCATGAAATCTTATTTATTTTGAGACAACGGGGAATTGAGACTTGGTACAAAAAAGTTACCTTCCAGGGAGGGAAAGTCTTTAGACTTCACTTTTTAAGGCATGCTCAACATACTTAAAAATTCATAATTTTGGTCAGCATTGCATGTTGGATGTAGACTTTGGTCTATTAATGCTTTTTGGATCCAAGACAACAGTTAGAAGTGGTATTGAATGGTACTGCAGATACGGGGTTAGTATATAAGCTATTTTTCTTTCAACTCATTTCTTCAAGTGACTTTTACTGGCTAGTAATGATTACTTCAAAGAGTTGCATATAAATATACACGGTAGAAACTCATTAATTTTCAGTAATTTTGGAAATGCACATGAGGAATAGCTGAATTCTGCAAATCTGTGCTGTTACCCCAAGCTGGATTGATTTCTAAAGAGAACTGTAGATTGTTTCAAATGCAACTCCACCTAGAATTTGTGAAACCAAGAGAAATGAAGGAGCAGGATTTCCAGAAAAACAGATGGGTTTGGGGAACAGGCAAAATTAAGAAGCTTATAAAAGCTGAGAGGGAAAAATGGGTCAAAATCAAGTAGCTATAACCCAGGAATGTTAATGAAGTTTTGATAATAAATGGGAAAAAAGAAAATGCTACATTGTTTTCACTATAATGCTGTGAAATATGTACACTGTACTCTGAACTTTATTGTTTCCCTTTTATTTCTTTTTCTAAAAAAGGTCTTTTTACCTGCAGCATTACAAATTTGGTACCTAGTTGTCCATTACATCTGTTCTGGGCACTTTCAGTGTTACTCAGTTTGCTTTTTATCACACACTGATGTAGAGCAAAATTCTCTGTTGCCCTGAATATATTTCAATTGTTGTCTCTCTGTCTTTTATTACTATACAAGACTCTAATATGAGTCAAGGAAGCTTGGTTTAACCATGGAGCTTGAACACAGCATTTATAATCTAATGTGTGTATGTTCTAATAGAATTTGTGGGTACTTTTCGTGATATGACACCTTGCTTTTCCATACTGCAGTTCTTAATGGGAATTAGAAGGAAACATGCTTTTGGTCTTTCTGATAAATTATGTTACTTAGCAAAGTGAGGATTAGTCTGGTTCTACATAGATAAGTAGACTTATCCTTAGACTTATCTGATTTCTGAAATTCTTAGGAGGTATGAATAAGTCTCTCTGTATAAAAATTAACTTTAAGAAACATTTTTATTCTTATTTTTAAAAAAATTGAATTAACTGATATATCACAATTTCATGTCGAATGACAGTTTTAAAATCAGACCCATTTGAAGCACTGATCGGACCATCTGTCTGCTGATGCACTGTGTCAGGACTAATATTAGTGCAGTCTAAATGGAGTCATGGAACTATGGATCAATTTGTATTTCAATTTTATAACTCAAAACTCAATTTCTAAATGGGACATTTCCTAATTCTGTAGCCTTGATTATTGGAAAGTATTCCAGTAGCCTCATGTTAAGTTTTTTATACTGAATTGTAAAACATTTCAGATGGTTAAACAAAGAAGCGAACATGCAAAACAGAGGGGAAAATTTGCTTGTTCAAACAGGAATTTCTAAGAACCATTATTAGTTCTAAAAGTTTAAACCAATCCAACTGGAAAACTAAGGATTCGATCAAGATATTCTGTGAGTATATAACTTTCCTTTAAGTTATTTACAGGAAATGAGGTAACTAGTTTTATTTTCTGCAGAAGGCTCACTATTTCCAAATAGAAGATACTCAACCTACATAAATTCAGTTGCATTTTAGGTTGCTGCAGGGGTTTTTTTGGGGATAGTAGCCAGAGTCTTACATACTGACAATTGTGTGCTTGAATTCTGATGAACCTAGAGTTCTCTTGTCAGTACTGAGGGCAATTGCCATGCCTAGCCCCAGCCTGAGCTTGGAGATCCAGGACCTCTGGGCATTGGTAGCTGCAGTGTCAACCGCTGTTAATGCAGGATTTGCTTTTGAAGGGTGATATGTGCATACCACTGAGAACAGCATCAAGACATAAGTTTCCTTTACTTCTTGATTTTTGTTTTAATATTTCAGAAAAGATATGATGCAGGTTAGAAATGACTGAGGTAATTTGGACAAGTGAGTAAACTGGTAATGGTATATGTACCTGGTATCATTGTACCTGCAGGTCATTGTGTGTCTCTGTATTGACCTAAATTTTCTATCTGATGGCTCTTAATGTATATGAAAAGCTTTGGCAGATATTTTTCCAATTCTGTTTCCCAGTAAATTAGGTTAAAACTGTTCATAGTTTATTGATTTCACTCCAGGATAATAAGGCATTTATAGTGTTCGTTCCCAGTTTCCTTCCTGTTCTGAGAGGTACAGAGATAGGAGACTGTTCTTGCCACTGCCTCTAAGGCAGAAGCTTTTTAAGGGAGGCTTCTAATAGCAGGTTTGCTTTGCAACTGTGCTCTTCTCAGTAACTTCACGTATTAAGTTAGGATTGCAGTGCTTTGTGAAGAACTACTTTAAAAAATGGAGCATTTATAAAATCATTTGTGAAAGATGTAGTAAGATGTGGATGTTACTTAAAGTAGTCTTTGTCCAGGGGATTGGGGTGCATGTTACCATTAAGCCAGAACTCATTTCAGATATAACTGCCAAAAAGGCAAGTTACAAAGGTGATGGGTAATGAGGAAACTTTATTGACTTTACATACCTCAAAAACTACCAATGGTAGTTCATGTAATATATCTAAGTATTCCTTCTTTCACAATTTCTCCTGAAACAATTTCTGCTGGCAGAAATTGTCCCAAATCCTCCAGAGATGGTGTGCAGCTCTTTGAAGAACTTGTAGGAAAGTGAAGATGCTGGGGAAAAGGTTTAGTATTTAGTTAGTTTGTTTGCTTTTTACACTAAGCTATCACAGCTCTTTGATACAGTTACAGTAGGTGATGCTCTCATCAGAGGCTGGTTCCAATTCTGTTGGGTTTTCCTCGAGAATAAGAATCTATGTAAGGTAAAACCTGGAAAGTAAAATAAACAAAAAATCCTATAACATTTAAATTGGTTTTCTGACATATTCAAAGGACAACAGTGCTTTCTGTGACAATTACTTAAAAACTTCCTCTGGTAACAATGAACAAACTGCTTCCTGATTTGCCAGGACACTTGGACAGTCCTGGGGAACCAAAACTTTCCCTATGCTGATCCCAGGAACACAGTTCTATGGCTGTTCCATCTGTATACCCAGGTCTAGTACGCTGTATTCTCCACACATAGAGAATGACCTCTGCTTTGAATGAAATATAACAGAGAGGAAACATTGCCCTCTTCCCTCTCCTTGACTTCTGTGGGATCATACCTACTATCTGTCCTATATTCTTCATTGCAAATAGAAATGGAAGGATTTGATATATAGATCATTATAACAACTTTAGGTTTTGATTTTTTTCTGTTTTATGCCAATATGTTTGCTGTTTTATGACATTTTTCAGACAGAATAACATATTATGTATCTAAGTATCAGATGCACACAATTAAAGTTGGTCATTAGCCATGTATCTATAGGATAGGCACAATTGAATGCCATGCTTGCTAGCCTGTCAAACAAAAGATAAAGTCCTCACTGGAAAAATATGTCAGCATTGGTTTAGAGGACATGGGAATGTGTCTGTGAGCAGTGGAGAGGTGAACTCTTGGGTGTTAGAGGTCACCACTCCTTCCCATGTGTTGTTTTCTGTTTCCATTATACTAAAGGACAGAGTTGTTTTCTTTTGAGTTTATTATAATATTTTTAAGGGACCATTACTAAGTCAGCACTGTGAAATTGTATGTTTGGAAACACATAAGCTTGCAATAGTGCCTTGGGAATTATGTTAGAGCTTGTGCTTGTTACATTTGTTAAGCTATGCTTCTCGTTCCTGTAGATTTCTTCCCTCTAGAACTGCATTTTGGACATTTTCTGTTCCCTCAGATAGTCTGTATTGTAAGACTTGAAGAAGCAAGAAAGCCCATGCTGCTTTCCTTGGCATACCATTTCTGTGTGAGTTCCTTTTATTCTGTCATCAACATGACTGTAGCAAAGACCCCATTGCAGTGATGTTCGCTGGTCCTCTGCAATCTGCACACATGTGCAGGCGCAATATAGCCTCTGCCTTATTGAAGCTTTGAACTTGGCTTTAAACTTACAAGCTGAGATGAATTTTCTACTTTTAAAAACTGTGACTTTTTAACCCAAGTGCTCAGCTTACAAAGCTTTCATGATGTGTTCACTTTATGAGTTTGTTTCCTAAATTAAGAATATTATAGAGTCACAGACCATCAAGGCTGGAAAGGGCCTCTGGAGCTCACTGAAACCGAGCTTCAGCACTGAACAGAGACCAGGTTGCTAAGGGCTTTGTGCAGTTAAATCTTAAAAACATGCAAAATTCACCAGCCTCTTCAGCATTATTTGTCCTCATGGTGTTTTGGTGACATGACTCACCTCATTTCTGATCAGTTCTTAATGCACATCGGTTTGCACCTATGATTTCTCACTCACCTCTCACTAAAAACCCATCTTCCTCTTTTCTAGTAGCATCTTAAGTACAAGAAGATCACCGCTAGCTCCCACTAAGCCACTTCTTCAACAGGTTAAACAAGCCCAGTTTCTTCATTTCTCCATATAAATTACATACTCCAGTCACTCGAAACGCTGGCATTCTTCCCTGGACTTGCTCCACTTCATGAACACCTTTCTTGTTTTGTGGGGGGAGCAGAACTCAGTGCAATATTGTTACCATCTGTAAAGTACACTTAAAAATAATACAAAGAAATTATTTACCTAGGTAGATAATACAGCATTGGAAGAAAGCAAGCATTTTAAGGCTTGTGTTTAACTTCTAACAAGTTGGTTATGACTGTAGAGAATCCTTCTTTCACAAGATAGTCCTTTGTTAAACTGGCATATTTTTTTTTCCCTACGTAACATATAATCCTTAGAAGAAGAATCAACTAAAGTTCAGACCTCTAGTTTTTCTGGTTTGGAAAACAAAGCTCTAAACTTTCAATGAATTACAATTTCTTCAGAGAATAAGTAATTTTTAATAGCAGTTTTAAAGTGTTTTCATTGCCACGTACTGTGGATGTACAACAGGATGTCTGTAGAGCTCTACAGATACAATAGATACTTAGTTTAAACAACACATCTTAATGGAAATGACAAATTCTGTTTTCAAGAGTCATTGGTACAACTGAATGTGGTAGGTGTAACAACGTGTGTTTTGAATGTGTTTTAAATCTTTCTTGCCAAGTTCCCTTACATTTGATTGCTTTCCTTGTCATAAAATGCTGATGCTTTTGCCTGGAAAGTTTGACCGTGGTAGTTGAAGAATGTAACAATCTCTTTTCTGTATACATGACAGTCTAGGCACCAGATGGCACAATTGTGGGGGCTGGCTTTAATGCAGTAAGCTTAGTCTCAAGAAGAAATTAGAGGTTGCAGCTTTGTTACTGTTTGGTTTTTTTTTTCCCTATGAAATGGCAATGGAAAGAAAGGACAAAATAGATTTCATAAAGATTCCTAGTAAACTTGAGAGGTTTTTTTACCTTGTGACTATTCTTACTTTCTAAAACTCATCCATACATGGTGAATAGGAGATAGCTGTCTGCCTTTCTCATGCAGTATCTCATCTGAAAATATCCCTACATGAGCTCCCATTGCAACAGCTTAAGACTTTGCTGTCTCCAGGTGCCTTCAGGCACCTCCTGCTAGGTGTTGGATGAAGATCACATATAGGGTTAAGAATTGTGGCAGCTGGGGAGCCAGGATGGCCTTGCTTCTGACAAGTCAGCCGTGTGAGTGGTGACTGCTGACAGAATGACAGAGAGGTAACTTTATTCACCAGCAAATGCCCCACTTTCTTTGGAGACATTTATAGATAGAGGATAGTAAGCAAAATTATAGTCCTAATTAAGAAGTCTGCATAAGGAAGTTGCAGTGTGAGAGTAAATGTAGGATTACATACATTGTCCTAAATGAATACGTAGGTAATATGTAGAAGCATGTGGCCTTTTCTGTAGAGTGATTTTACTCCAGAATGATATGGCCTTTTTCTTCATGATTTGGAGGTGAAACAGAAGCTGTAGTAATGTCTACACAGGGACTGTACAATATTATGAGGTATTTGCTGCTTCTTTTGATGTTGGAACAGCTGATTTCATAAACGTGCATTTTTCTTGACTTACTAAAAAAATTCTATTAATCAAGATATTATTTTCTGTCATCTTTTACTATGACAGTATGCAAGAAAACCTTGCACTGCAGTTTTGGCTGTTCCAGCTGTCAGGGAAACAGGACCTCGGTTCTGTCTCTGTCAACACTTTGCTGTATGGATGCTGGAAATTCACTGTAGAGGTATTTGAATTACAATCAGCCATTGTATATAATGTGTAGTGGGCTTGAGTGAGTAGCAGGCGTTCTACAGGGGTGGCTTCTGTGAAAGGTTTATGGAAGCTTCACCTGTATCTGACAGGGCCAGTGCCAGTTGGCTCTAAGATGGACCTGCTGCTCACCAAGGCTGAGCCAACTAGTGGTGGAGGTAACGCCCCTGTGATTAACGTATTTGAGAATAGGAAGAATTTGCTGTGCAGATGCTAAACTGCAGCAGCAGCAGAAGGGAGTGAGAATGTAAATACAACATCTCTGCAGACACCAAGGTCAATGGAGAAGCAGGGGGATAAAAATAAAAATCTATGTGTTTACAAAGAAAACTCCCAGGGAGTAAGGGTAATAGTTTACACCAAGTAAAGGACTATTTTTTCCTCCCCATGCCCTCTCCCTCCAAACGGAGGACCGTGTCAGAGCTTAGTTAAGTAGGTTATTTACTTGTGTGATTGGCAGCAGCTGTCTCTATTGAAAATATACCAAATACTATTATACTAAATACTATACTAAATATTATACATTTTAAAATGCTGTTGCATTTTATTATCAGCATAAGTTTATACAGCCTTACAAACAGTCACTAGTAAAGCCTTCTTCAGAGAACTTTTCCTTAGGTTGACTGCTAGCAGGAAGAGAACATATCAAAGCGTTCTGTTAATGAGCATATGCGATATGTTAGTATCAAATTAAGGTAGGAAAGGCGCCATGGAAGCTTTAAAGAAAGAAGGGCAATGTTTCTTGGACAGAATGAAAGAGAATGTTGTAAATTTAGAGTTGAAAGCAGGTGGTGTTTTCAGCTGAAAAGACAAGTAAAGCATGTAAACTCATAACTGCATACATGATTACTACATTTGATAAGTTCTGAGAATAGTCTTATTGAGGTTTGAAAGTTGCTGAGAAACCTCTTCAGCAACATGATTTTATAGTAGCATCCTCTAATGAGATGTACACAGGAGCTTTGCTTGATCTCAGATTCTACAAAAGTTCCCTCTTAACAGTCTATTCATTTACTAATAGCAAACAAAAAATGAAAGGTGCATTCCTAACAGTTTTCTTTGGGTAATCTGTTACCCAGTGGTACAGCTAAAGGAATGAAGTTGCCCAACAAGTACAGAATTACAGAATGTTTTATATAAGGAAATGGAGAAGAATTTGGAAGGAACTGTCTTAAAAATCTTGGCATTGGACCTACTCGAGTGAGAGAAAAGTACGTGTCTTTGGTGTCAGTTACATTGCTCCAACTTTATAGCACAGTCATGTGTTAAAAATCAAAATCCTTGGGTCCAATATGGAAGTACAGTGCTCAGAAGTTCTCAGAGACAGCTGATGGATTAGCCTGGACATGAAGGAAAGGGCTCGTGGAAATGCACAGCATTCAAATCCATGACTGAAACTGTGGGGATAAATAAGGCGGTTTTTTTAAATGTAAAGACAGAGGAGCCTGACAAGAGGACTGGAAAATGCTGGTAAAAAGTTAAATGAGTTAATGACTAAATGTTGATGAAAGCAAAAGAGAAGGAGTGGCAAGAGCAGAACTTGTGCTTCAATCAGCTTGATATCTTGGCTCCAATACTAGTAAGGTTAAAAATCTCATTAGCTTAATTAAAAACAGTATTCTACCCTAGGATTAGAAAAAACATGAACAGTGGACAGTTAAATAAAGCAAGATGTCATTCATTGCATGGGCATTTAGATCTATCCCTTCTATAAATGTTGATCAGCTTGATCAAAGACTTAATCAAAAATTATTTAGACAATTATTTTCTGATTCCAAAGTATTCTCTAGTGATAGGAAACTATTATCCAGAATCGTTAAAGCATGCTTAGCTGTATTAATTAACTGTGCTAATTATGCAATGATAAATTATTCTACCTTTCTTCATTAACGGCATTTGAGCAGTAGATAATAGTATTGTTTGTTCTCTCTAGGCAGTAGAGGAGTAATAATGTTCTTTAGGCAAGTGTTTTTAGCATACTTAGTCTTTTGAAGTGTCCAGTTTGTATTTGATTTTCAAATCCATTTTGTGAACTTGTTCAGCTATACAAATTTTAAGTAATTATATTAATTGAGAAAATAACTTGTGTTGTTCTATGGCCACTTGATTCTTCTTTTTTTCCTACCTGGCTGCTTAGAATGCTGGAAGTGTGTGGGTAACAATTATACAGCAAGCAGGAAACTAAGCACTAAAACTTGGGGTTCCCAATGTGCAGCAAACTCATTGTATAACCTCAGGTGGGACACTTAACCTTTGGTATTTAACTTTTTCAGTAGAATAACACTGACTTAACTTCCGTGGCTGTCCTAAATTCTAATGAATATTTGTAAACAGCTTTGAGTTAGGAGTGGAAATATGTTATCCCTGGGTAAAGCCTCAATATTTATTTACTTATTTGAAATTTTGGCAGTATTTGGAAAGGGAGGAATGTTAATGCCTCCTCCAGAAAGGAAAGAAAAACACTCTGCAAGAGGAAAAACTTGAAAATTTCACACAGTTGAGAAACTCTAGGATATATTAAAAAAAGTATTCTCTCACTTTCTTTAGACCTTCCTCAAACTCTTCCTTCTGTCTACCTCTGTGTAGCTAGGAAGAAGAGTATTTGCAGTTTGAGACTCATTTATATTACTACTAATACTCTGCTTAGTTTTACTTTGGGTGCAGCTATAACCCTATTCTCTGAAAAAAAGAAAAAGGAGCATTTGTTCTTTGTAAGTGTCTGTACATTGCTTGGGTGCCATTGCTTGGCCATCTTTCTGAGTCAGTGTCATGCTATATACTTCTAATGACTGGTGTAACATCTAGGATGGGAATGAACAGGATAGTTATGTTCTTTTGATGACCAGATACTGGAATATGTGGGATGCAAGTAATACTTTAGTACAGACAAGAGGATGTATTCACATGTATCAACTCTCACTGCCCAACAGTCAGTAGAAAATAAGGAGTTAATCCTTAGCAGTCAATGAGTGATGTGAGACTGAGATTGTTAGAAAGCTGTCTCCTAGCTCCTATGCATCTTATTTTCTTAATGGGATGTTATTTTCATAATAGATTCTAACAGTTCTGGGATTTGTAAGAAGTTCCTGGAGTACAAAAATCTCAGAAGATAGTCTGGAAATAAAAATTTGTGTATTTAACTAGATCAAAATACATATGTGACACAAATATTTGGCACAGTGTTTGATTTTGTTGTATTTACAATTTTGGCTGCCCTTTGACTGAAAATACTTCCTATAGCTTTTGTTTACTAACAAAAAAAAGCCTGTTTTCCTCTGCAGTGAAGCACAACACAGAATGCCTGTAAGCACTGTATGTCTTCTATTACTTAAACTTGAATCATTCATAAAAAATGTTCTGAAATGACTGTTTCATGTATCATACTAAATATGTCTAATTTTCAAAGCAATACACAGAGTTGCTACAGTAAAAGGAAAATTCAGTATTTGGAGAAGAAAAAAAGCGAACGTGAAGAATCAGATGACAGATCAATGGAAAATGAAGTTACATTATTACACCAATCAGATTGTCAAAATATACTTGGGAATTTGGCCTAAATCAAAACTATCATACCTGTTCTCAATGTTATTCCACGTGACAAAGTGTCCTTGCTATAGTAGTATTTCATTTAAAAATCCAGAAGTAGAGATGTGCTTTTTCACTCATATTAGAATCAGCAAAAAGTACAGCAGTTAAATAACCTTTTAACTTATTCCCTGAAAAACTGTACTGTGCAAAAGCTGAATTATCGAATTTTTACATTTCAGAATTAGTCTTTGCATAAAGCAACAAACAGCATTTGAATCTTTAAATCAGTAGCTTATTTCCAATTGTTGATGATGAGGAGTAGTACAGGCTTCTAAGAGATCTGCTTTTTAATGAACAGATTGGTAGATGGTGTACTTTTTCCACTTTTAAAAAAGGCTGTTTCTAATATTGTATGCACTATTATAATGTTTTGATCTAGTTGTGCTAGGTTATTTAAGTGCATAAAATAAATGTGAAGTGCTTTGTTTTCCCTTGAACTTCCAAGTGATTACTGCATTCTGTCTATTGTGAATGGCAGTTCTAATGGCCATGTACACTATAATAGTATAAGGGATCATTAGGAAATGCAAGAAACAAGCACATAACTTATATTAAGATCAGTGTACAAATCAACTTCAAATCTAAAAAGAGTTTTAGCGTAGGCTTTGCTAAGCCATTAGAACTCATTTTGAGACCTCCCTCCATGCAACCTATTGATTTGACTTTGCTAACGCAAAAAGAAGTGGTCAATAGTTTAAAAACCCTAAACAAAAACCTTATGTTCACTTCTTAACTTGTCCCATCTTCCCTTCTCCTCCCTTTTCCCCTTCTCCTTTCTCTCCTCTTCAGGACATACAGTGATTTAATGCCCTTGGACTACCACACAATTACACTCTTGTTACCACTGCTGTACTCATGTCCAGGTAAAGATTTGCTCTGCATAAGCACAAGAAATCTTACATTGAGTGAATAGTGAGTCCAAATTTATTAGTCATGTGTAACTTGCAGCACATGTGATATATTTCTCTCTGCCAACATCAAATACAGTATGTCTGATTTATTGCTTTAAGTGTTCTATCTGTGGAATGGCTAGATTATCTGAGACTGTACACCTTGGAAACTTGACCAACCTTTTTGCAAGCCTTAAATACCTTATTCAGAAAGTTAGATGGGGAACCTCTTGGTGCTTCACAGATAATTAAAACTGTGATGGACAAGCAGATGAAATCAGTAGATGCTAGTTGTATTACTCTGTCAGTATAAGTGGGTCAATCTGAGCAGTCATAGTAAAATCCTTTGAAACAAAAGAAGTTATTAAATCTGTTACTATTTAGGTCAAATACTCAAAATAAACCATTCACAGAGTGCTCTTGAGACAGGCAAGTAAAAAAGTATGAGGAGTTTAAACTCAAATTTAATCTCCCCATTATTCTTGCTGAACTAATGCCATCATATTTTAACTTCCCATAAAGATTCCCTTATCTTACATAAAGATTTGATTGTTTAGCGAGGAAGGTGTTTAGCATCGAATTGAAACAGTATTTCATCTATTTAAGGTATTAGAAAAATGCCAAGTTTTCTAAGAGTGTGTTCCAACTTCATCATATTTTAGCCCATTTATAGTGATAATGTATGAATTGTAAGAGTGGTTTGTTGATGATGCTGTAGAACTGGTTTTTGCCTGACGATTCTTTTCTTAGAAATTCCCAAAGCAGATAAAGATGAGAGAAGAATCTATGGGAATATTTTGTTGCAGTTAAGTAGATGCATTTAGCCTCAGATGCTTGGGATTTGTCCTCAACTAGTAGACAACTCAGAAAAAAAAACACCATACTGCAAGAAATATGAACGTTTAAAAACTCGAATAAGAAAGTTTTTCAAATGATCTGTAATATTTTGAAGCATCTCTTACAAGTCAGTAAAGTTCAAGAAATGTTTAATAGTATAGGATTCTAAAGATCAAGTTATTCACCTAATGACTACGTCATCTGATCCTCATAACAACATTTTCCTTAAGGTCAAAGTAAAGCTGTTGGGAGATATTTATCAAATTTCTACATTTATTTTCTTGTGTTAACCCATTGGAGTTGTCATAGTAAGGGCTGCAGACGTTGTACCTTTCATTCTGCACAGCAGAGTGACTGAGGAATACTCCTTGGCACTATCAACAGTAGAGTATTGTCTTGTATTTGAAGGATAATTGCATAAAACTCAACAAAAGAATGTTTATTGAGGGAACAATTTCAAAACATCCTCTCTGCTTGAGAAGTTGCTTTTATAAGCTAATATCATGGAGATATTCACAAGTTTTATCTCAGGCGTAGTAAATCCTTTTTTTAGCTATAGTAAGAAGAAAATTAATGTTGTTTCAGAAACAGTAGAAGTCAAGCCAGACAGCTTAGTTTAGCAATCATAAAAACAAAAAGCTGTGTTTTTTTTTTCTGAACTGCTAGACAATACCTTGTATAGAATAAGCTTTTGTGTTGAACAGTAGCATGAAGATATCCAGAGAGTCACTGGCAGGTCTTGCTCAATCCTGTACTGTATTCATCTATTTCTGTGTTTCATAATTGTGATATATTGATATCTGAATTTGATGAGATAGTATTGGAGTAGGATCAAAGAGCCTGGCATTGTTAATTGAAATGATCATATATCTCCTCAAACTGGAAGTCAGTGTTTGTGCCACTAGTGTTAACATGCTTTACAGTTTAAAATATATTACAAGACCAAAGAGTTGAATAATGCAGATACAGAGACTTAACCTCTAGACCTTCAGGGAGGCGAGAAATGGGAGTCTGTCTTGAGTCTTCCTTTCTCTTTAAAATTCTAAATCCAGCTCTCCCAGTTTTCTGATTTTGTTTTGCCATTTCTATGTGTGTTGTTTTGTGGGGGTTGATTTCCCCTCTGAAATACACCATCAGAGTTAAAAATAAGAGAAAAAAGAGAAAAAAGTAAGTATGTTTACACTTTTTTTTCACTCACAGATTGCAGAGTACCTGTGGGTGGTTTAAAACAGCTGTTTTTCTTGGTTACCTAACTTTCTTCTTTAAAATATAGAAAGAAAAAGCCAAACAGTTCTAAATGTCAGAGTTTAAATGAAGCCAAGAAACCTTTTCTCAAGTTCACTAGCTCCTCTGGCCAATTACATTTATTTTCTCTTAGGGACATAATCTATTCCAGCCAAAAAGCAGTGATATGGCAAATATTTAGCCAATGTTATGACCTCCTCCCCTATGAGTACAAAAGACTACAGCAGTGAAAGACACAACTACTTGCTTGTGTTTTTTGTCGTCTTTCACTGAATTTGTTACCTTGATGCAGAGGTGGCAGAAGGAATGGTTCTGCTGGACTGCTTTGGTAATTTAAGTAAGGACTCTCTGGCCTGGGACTGGGTGTAGCTGATGTGTAGGGCCTGATCCCATTCTGCTGGATGGACTTTTGAGTAAGCACTTGAAATAAAATGCACAGTCCCAGCTAAATGTGCCCAAACCATTTATTCACTTAGCCGAGTATAGAAAAGCAGAGGTTTTTGTTCCAATTTTTACTTGTTAGCAAATCTGATTCTTCTTCCATTTCAGCAAAAAGTTCTGTCATGAGAATTTCTCAGGACTAGTACAGACCTGGGCATAGGATGCCATGAAAGACATACATACAAATATGAACTCAAAATAATTAGTACCTCAGTGGTTAGGGTGCTCACGCTTAGTGTATTTCTTGCTTTCTACAGTATCTTTCATTTTGCAATGTATGCATGCCGACTGTGCATATATAAAAGCATATATGCCACAGTAAGGGTGTCCTAATTAAGTAGTCTGTAAGAATCTATTTCTTTTCCTGGTCCAGTGAGCAGAAGATATTTACACATCCTGAAGAGCTCCGAGTGCTGAGATGGATAAACCGGTCATCTTGAGGGATTGTGAAGAGCCTTGTTCTGTGGTGCACAAGAGCAGCCAGTTCCCAAAGTGTTCAGAGAATCATAAAAATGCAGAAATATTGAGCCTGGACAGGACCTCTGGAGATACCCGAGCCAACTTTTTGTTGAGAATAGGGCCTTGGATTATGTTATCCAAGGGTAATAAAATCAGTGGCTTTTGCTTATTAAAACATGGTTAAAGGATAATGTACACCTTTGTAATGTGTTAATGCAGAATAGGAATAATTTCTGTGCAGCTCTCCTGCATGCTTCATTCTTAATTGCAAACTCTCCTGCAGGAAGCACGGAAATAATTAAACCTGGTTTGAGTTTGCTTTTATTTGTAGTGTTGCATAGCAGGAACAAATATTATTCCGTCGGTTCCATGTTGCTATCAGTATTCATTCAAAATATCAAAAGGTAACACTGTTTCTGTTTTATCTTCGTTTTTTAAACTCTTCAATGAGATGATAATTTAGATAGAATGCAATTCTCTTACAGCATTTGATTTTCTTCCCCCCACCCATTCAGGTCAATTATTTCAGTTTCTAAGGATTTATCATGTGGTTCTTCTCTTTCTTCTCGATCTGTGCTCCGTTGTTCTTCAAGGATAAGTCAGGGAAAATAGAATAAAACAAAAAGTAACAACAGTGCTCACTCTTTTGTCATCCCTTTCTGCTTTTAGATAACAAGGACTGACACCAAAAATAAGAGTGGCTTTTCTGAAAACATACTATCTGACTCAGAATAATGGATATAAAAGATAGAAGACACCGTTCTCTGACGAGGGGCCGGTGTGGAAAGGAATGTCGCTATACAAGTTCTTCACTGGACAGTGAAGACTGCAGAGTACCGACTCAGAAGTCATACAGCTCAAGTGAGACACTGAAGGCATATGATCACGACACCAGGATGCACTATGGAAACCGAGTTTCTGACCTGGTTCACAGAGAGTCGGATGAGTTTCCAAGACAAGGTATGTTTAAAGTCAGAACTGCTTCCTTTTGTAGTAATCCTAGGTAGACAATCTCTGTTGCTTCTGAAGTTATACCAGGAGTTTCAATGAAAGAACTGTAGGAGAATGGTTGCTTTTGTTTTTAGGGTTTTTTTTACCATTAGTTCAGCTGGTTTGTGTTAAATTAGGAAGTTGTTTCACTTCTCAGATTTCTGATACTGTCAGAGTTCACTTTGTATAAATGAGGCAAAACAGGATCCACTGCTCAAAACATCTGATAAACACAAATGCTACTGACCCTTAACCAGACATATTTGTCATGGATCTCAGGGTTGGCCAACATACCAGCTTTGTATTCCATTTTCTAGGTTGATTTTAGAGTTAATAATGGAATTTTCACCATTACTTGTCTATCTTTAGCAGCGTACCTGTACTTAAAAGATAAATATAACACTGTTACAGTGAAACCCCTTATGGGCAAGAAACATTCATCAGATGCCTCAGAATTCCTTTCCTGATCATAAGTGTCGTGTAATTGAACTGTGGCAATAGGAATGTTGTTTCCTCTGCCTTCATTTTGTCACTGCTTATACTTCCTGCTTACCTTTCACCTCATAAAAACTGGAAGGAGGAAACTCACCTAATTACTTTTACAATTGGCTGTAATACATCATCATAACATCGAGATCCTAGAACTAATATTGGAAATAAACTGCCTGTGTGAACTTGTAAGCAAACTGAAGTAATCTCGTCTTTTCTAAAACGCTCCTTGCTTTAAATAGCTGTTACATCCAATGAATTAACAATTCAAATGGTTTTAATTGGAAAGGCTGTGATTCTGCCATTACACACATGTAGTTTCACTTCAATTCAGATATTTACTTGTCTCAATAAATAATAGGTCTGTGTGTGGAAACCATTAGTGAACATTGTTTAGAGGAAGAGTGTTTAATCAGTTGGTTAACTTGACCAAATAGCCTGATTAAATTGTCACCCAGTCAATAATTAAATATGGTTTTAAAAATAAATTACTTGGCTTAGTTGGAGTTTCGGATATGATTTCTATCAAGCATAAATTTATATTTATGTGAGGCATAAATTTATAGCCCTTTGTGCCCCTCTTAGTGGAAGGTAAATGATCTAGTACATCTTTAATTGCTGTAAGTCTGCTATTTTATGTATGTGCTTGTTAATGGCATATGATAATATTCCTCTGTGCATTTCTAATATTGTGACTCAGGATATTCTAAGTTATCCCACTTTCTGTGAAGATCATTCAATGAAAGGTCATGTTTTTGTACTTGAGATCATGTCACGAAGCTTGTTTAAAGCGTTCTGCCAGTAGTCAGTGTCTGTCTTCACCTTTACATAAAAACATATATTAATTATCATTGTTAATTACACCCTTGTCTAATCCCTTATTTCTCATGCATTTGTGTACAGACATTTGAAAGTGTTTGCATTACACTTGGTCTATTAAACACCCAATTCTATTTTCTGAGGTAATCTCTCTTCTTGTAAGGTCTTTCTTTGCTTATAGATATTTACCTAGAGATAACACGTCAAATGGCAACTAGATCATACGAGCTACTGGAGCCATCTTCACTGTAGTTTGTTCAGCCTTTGTGTACAGGAGTCATCTAAATATTACTTTTCCCTATCTGGATGATAGATGCTTCAGCTCAAGTGCCTCATTTTAGCTTTGAGGTCATTATTCAGCATTTCATGAGGATGTTCTTTTTCTCTTGATTACTGATTTGACAACTGTTCATCCTCCTCCTGCTCTTAATGTGTTCTTATCTGCCCTCTTTATGAAGGCAAGTGCAAATTGTTGGTAACTGAATGAAAATGCTCAGATTTTTTATTATTTTTATGATTATTATTATTTTTCCCCCTGCTAGTCTGTGATTTTACATCTAGATGGATAAAGTTTATTTTAGAGAGCCAAAGTAAGTTTTTTGTTAAATAATACGAGCAGTAACTGCTTATTTTCCTGCCTTTGTTATGTTTAGAAGGTAAATTTCTTTAGAAAATAGGTCCAAATGGTGATTCTTTGTATTCACAAGTTCGATATCTTTCTAGTTGTACATTAAAGAAATTTGAGGTAATGGGGCAAGTAGATCTAGATTAAGACTTGATACATATTCTGACTTTTTACATGGATACTATATGGATAAAAATGTGCTTCATAAAGTAGGAAATACCGTTCATTTCATCTTACACATTCAGTTTCCAGATGCTGACAGCTAGGAACTTACATATGTAAATTTATTCTAAATTTGAGTGGGTGTTTTGATGGGATTAAATTCTGTAGGAAATAAACATGCTTAAAATAAATAGTCTTAGGAGATTTTTTAATTTATTTTATTTTTATATTATTACAAAACTTGACTTTTTTAAGCAACTGTAGATATTTTCCTCAATATTTTGTCTTTTCTGTTAGTAAAGCTATATACACTGGTTCATTGAAAACTATTAGATGTAGCCATGGAACTAGTACTGCTCAAAGTACTTGTTTTTAGCTGCTGCCTGACTGTGTGTCATTCACTTTTGAAAATCTGTTAAGCATAAGATCAAGTTGTACTGCTTCCATTATTATTTATGATGGTTCAACAGGGAAATGCTAATAACAAAAAATCTATTCAGAGCTCAGAAGTCTGAAACAGATACTGATTTGGTTTAGTATTTTATTGTCTTCCTGTTCTGATCTGTTTGACTCATTGTTCATAAAAAAGCAAATGTTCAACGTATAAATACTTCTTTAAGCCAGGATGGGTAAAGCATTTGATAGGAAAATTAAATGTTAGTGGGAATTTAGCTCTGAAAATACAACTTTAAACAATTGTCATCATTTGCAAATTTTTAAATAAGGTTTTTGTGATAACTATTGACAAATATGCCTACTGAAGAAAGTTCCTCTTTATAGAAACTGCTTTCTACTGTGATATTTGGAAGTTTCTGTGTAAAGGCGAGTAAAGAATGACCTGACGTGGATATCACAGCAGGCACTTTTGTCTGACATTACGTCTACTGTGAATATTTACCTGTAATTTTCTAAGTAATAAAATTATCCTTTAAAAGCCATATTTTTAATATCAGCAATAATATACGTTCAAAATTGTCTGGAATAGGTTTAGTATTTTGGTATCAAACTTATTTTCCAAACCTATTCAAAACTGGTGTTTAGGTTCCTGGTGAAAATGGCAGGTCCAATGCATGCCTCAGTTATTAATTTTGTCTTAGATTTTACCTAATGTACATAGAAATGTGTTTGTAGTTCAGTACCTACACCAGATATTCATTACCCAATTGATATGAAATATACAATCTTTCAGTGGATCTGAAAGAGCATTCAAGTAAATTTTGTTTCAAGTTGAGGGGTCCTTTTTGAATGCTATATTTTGAGTACGAACTTTTATACTTTCTCTTATAATGTGTCAAAAACTTGACAATAGTTCTGACACTGCTGGATATTTGGCCAATGTAAATCTTCCAGTAATATGTGAATTTCTCTACATGCTATATGTCATTTATTTTTCCACTAAAGAGAGCCAATTATCAAACATTGTTTGTTTAATTACTTTAAAAGAAAATACTTTCTTGTGACCTTACCTGCTGGCACAGCATGGTGTAGATGTGCTGTAAGGGGAAAAAAACCCCAGGACTTTGGAAAACCTTTTTTAAAAGAGGTTGCTTTGAAAAGCAACTTTTCGTCAAGTATACTTTGTAACCAAATTGTGCTTTAAACAACACTCTACCCAATTGTTAAGAGTTTTAAACTAGGTTTCAAAGGGGTGATTGTAAGCTTTGCTATTCCATCACTTGGCTCATGGATTTTGTCTTTTTGCTTGAGCCAAAAGTCAGGCTTCAGCTGATGCAAAATTTATGATCCAATAGTTATACTGTTTTCTCATTCTCAGATCAGATCTAGTTTAGCAGTAAATCTCAGCTGTTAAATGTCAGATCAACTAGAGTACATGATTGAAGTTGCTAAAAATAGTATAAAAACCACTAGTATATTAAACTAGACCCAAAAATCTTCTGAAATGTTTGTTTGTTTAATTTTACCACAGTTGATTTACTTTGTGTGCGTTACATATGTTTTCATATGATAATTAATGAAGAACAACCGATTCTTTCTATATGTCAGCTGAAATTCAATTTTTCCTGCTTTTATACTTAAAAACACGTGCTTTTTGTATCCTGTTTAACACTATAGGTATCTTAACAGGAGTTAGAAAAAGCTAGTGACAATGATTATATTAAATTCTTTATAATATCCCTTAAATTTGGCAAGTGATGTTATTAACATTAAGCAAATTTAAACAAACACAGAGGAATTCACAGAGGGGCACTTGGAAGTATAATGCTTTCATTTTTCTTTCACATGAAGTTGAATTATTGTGCTGTCCATCTCTAGTTCTTATTGTATCTTTTCACCATGTGTATTGAATAGGTTTCCTGAAGAAAAGAGAATAATATCAATTAAAGAAAAACCCAACAAGGCAAACCAAACTAGTCTCAGTCTACTTTTTATTTTTTACAGCCTACCCTAGGGCAGCTCTGATAGCTGAGAAAAAACAAATATTGTTTTCTTTTATTCTTTACTTCATAAATCTGCCACCAAACTATACTGTTACACATTTGAAGAACCACACTGCACTGAGAACATTTCATGAGAGTGATTAAGCTTTTTCAGATGTAAAGTTCTTGTAGTCAGATGTTCTGTGTTCAGCAGTGACTAATGTACTGCTGAATAGAGTATTAGTTACTGTTACTACTACTCAGGCTAACTGGACTTTATCTCGTTGCTTATATTCCCAGTAACACCAAAAATGAGATTTCGATCATCTTGTCATCAAGCATGAGATCTACTCAACATTTAGGCTCGAATTAGTATATCCCTTCCACATCCAACTGAGCTTTACTAAGTTTAGTTTTAATATTTCTTTCCAGAAACTATGACCTTTTGAAAATAGGATATAGGTATCTATATATTATATAGATACATAGATTTAGACTAAAGACATTTAAGAGAACTTTTTCTTGTGTTCTGATTTGAGTTGGGAGCACATTCTTCATTTTCCTTTGACATGTTAGGTTTTGAGTGGCATTCTGCAATGTGTTGCTTTTTGGTATATCCCTATTTTACATAATCAAACAAAATGTGAGGTTGAGGTAGGTGGCAGAAGCTTAAGGAGGAAGCCTTTAACATGGAATCAGATGTTGGCTGCCTTGTATGGGGTAAAAAGGCCTCAAGGCAAATTTCCTATTAAAACTGGTACACACGTGTACCAGTTGCACTGCTGTTGAATCAAGATTTACTGTGGCTTTAATGGTTACCTAAGAGAAATGCAATCCCAGTGTAAAATATTTATTAAGGTGAGACAACTGCATTCAATTTCTCCTCTCTAGAAAGCACAGCATTAGTGAGAAATAAAAATTCTTATTTTCATATGTGTACCTTATTTAATAAAGCTAAGATGTTGAATAAAAACTCCCTCCCATAAAAGGTGTTATGGTTCTTATTGTAAAGTGATTCAAAAACATGAAAGCACTTTTCCTCTGTGCTTTCATCTGGTTTGATATTGTTAATAATGGAGCTACATGGCAGCATTACTAGACTAGCAAATAAATACAGGTACAAACATTTATAGCATTCTTCCCCAAGTATGCTTTTAGGAAAGGAAAATCCTAGAACATCCAACTCAAAGCCTCCCATGACTTCTTTCACTTGTACTCCAGCATCAGTCAAGTGGCCTTCTGAGCTGTAGGATTAAGATCTGATGATAGATGGGAGTTAAACTAAAACTTTGTGTGTTTTAGAACTGAGTCACAGTAACATAGAATCAGAAAGAAATCTTTTTAGAAGTATCTTTTTAGGGAAACATCATGGAATAAGCTCTCAGACTTCAGACTACTTCCAAGTGCACTTGCATAAATTGTTTTCTCTTGCTTTTTCATTTTGTTTTGTTTTGTTTTTTTTTTTCGTTTTTCCAGCTAGTTCCCTAGTTTTTAAATGGTAGCTTAAATATGTTGTTCTGATCATGTCTTACTTTCCACTTCCCTTTCATTCCCTTTCCATCCTCTTTTTTTAGCATTTTACCATTTTATATCTTTATACATTAGGACAATTTGCTGGGTGTCATTGATTTCTCAGACCTGCTGGAAGTGAAGATTGAAAAGTCAGCCTGTCTGACAGGAACTTGTTGAATGAAGGTGTAACTCTTGCTCTCTTACCCATTTGACTAGTTGAGCCACATTCTAGATCATTGGTCATTGGAAGTCCTCTGAGAGAGCAGGTACTGAGTGACAGGAGACGTGTTCCAAAGGGGTACTTCAGAGGTGGCGATTGCACTACAGCATGGTGGAGTGTTTAAAATACCATTACTATGGAAAGAATGTCATTAACTAGCAAGCTAAATACACAGTGTCATCAATTAAGGTATGGCTGAGAATCTTGCTCTAGGTGAACATAACAGAGAGGGAGTTGAATAAAATACTGTCTTCTGAAACTTTATATAGAGAAGCAATGATGCTGACAGAGGACTCCAGTGATAATTAATATGACCAGTGCTGAAAACCACAGTGCTATTCTAACATTAATATGTATTTGTAGAATAAACAACAAACAGCTAGACATAATATGTGGATTCTGTGTGTACACACAGTTTCTCTTGGGGAATATTTTCCTTATTCTTGTCAGTTTCTCTCTAGTGATTGTTATCAAAAATCAGCATTTGTTTACGGTTTAGATTAGAGAATCAGAATGCAGGGATTTCTGATGCAAGTATATAATTATGTATAGACTTATGTACCTTTTCATTCTTAACAGTTAGCTTTCAAAAAAGAGCTTCTGCTGTTTTTTACTGCTACTGTACTGGATTCATTATTAGTTGATGATTAAGTAAAAGTAGATTCCGTTTTTTCTGACCATTTACAGAGTTACATGAACATTATGTAAATCAGATACGAAGGGATAACTTCTAAAAAGTAGACGTTTTCCATTCAGGTTAAAAAAAATAAATAGATTTACTCCATGATAATGGTAGTAACTACTTTTAATGCAAATACCTTCTCAAAACCACTTAAAAATGAATAGGATTTATACTTACAGTACTTTATAGTTAGAAATTTGTATCAAGGAAAAAGATGTTGTGCTTCAAAACAGTGTAGAGTTTGCTCACCTTTTAATACCAGAGCCTAACTGAATATTGAAAAAAACCTTTCCTTTGTATAGTTTTCTTCCTCCTCGTCCCTTTGCTTGGCAGTGTAATAGAAGTCTAAGACTTTGGATAGTAAAAATAATAATTTTTGATCCTATAAATCCTCCTCTATTTTCTCATATGCACATGTGCACTTAGTCATCTAAGAAGCTGTGATATTCAAGTACATCCATGTGTATGCTCTTTCTCATTAAAATCCATTGTAAAGGGAAATAATGTACTCCAAGGAGATGAAATAATATTTTTCTTTTAAAAATAAGACAGCCTAAATGAAAATATTTGTTCTTCATTGATCCAACTAACAAAAACTATGTATCTGTGCAAATTCTGCAAATATTCCACCTTCCCTGGGTTCTTGTCTGCAGAAGGATCTGCAGTTTAACATAGATGCTTTTTAGGATGCAATCTCCAGTGTGAAAAGTTTAGGAAGGAGACTGATTACTTGTAAATGTTCTTAAACCAATGAATAGACTCTTAACTCTTTTCCAATACACCTATTACCATGAAAAAAAAGCTTTTAGGCTTGATGTGTATTTGAATTGGGCATCTTTGTCCTTGCATGCACCAGAAAGTTAATCTTTAGGATCCATGTAGTCCAAAACTTGCACTGGTGAATGTTGTTTTATTTCTGCTTTAAATATGGCACACTCTCTACAACTTGTGTTCTCGTAAAGAGAAATTAGTTCATGTCCTTCTTTTTCTTCCATTTCATAATACAGGAAGAAATAAATCCTTAAATAACATTGGAGATCTGTAAATTTTAAGCTGGCAAAAGCATTTATTTTGTGTTATACATTGTAGAACTCTCTGATGTCAGGTCTGCATCTTCAGGAAAATATGGAAAGGATTAGACATCCGTATGTTTTCACTATGTGTGTGGAAGATGAGTCAAGCATCAGAGTGTGTGCACTTGTGGGTCAATGCACAAGTCAATTTCCAGCTCAAATGCTTTGAGAACAGGTTTTATGTGTTTATTGTACTTATTTTGTCATTATCTTTACACCTTATCTTTTTTCCTCTATGTTCCTTTGAATTACCTTACTATAGATGGGGACTAAATTCCTCCTTTCTAAACCCTTTCCTATCTTTTAGTTTTTCTTTAGAGGAAGCAAAAAAATGCCATAGCAATGCCATATATGCCTCAGTGACATGTTGAAGAGACAGTGGAATGTGTAAAGATAGCCCTTTCATACTGTTTTTGTGTTTGTATATCTAATGTTCAAATTAGCTTTTCCTGGTTGCAGTCATTTCCTGTTGAGCTACTGGATCTTCAGGGTTCCTCAATATTTTTGGAGTCTACATAGCTGACTAGACAAAATAGCATGCAGATATTTTTATATATTGCTGGGTTTTTATATGGGTACTTAGCTGGAAGTGTCTTACAGTGAATGCAAAAGTACATGTCTGTGAATGTAGACCATATTGGAAACAGAGATTTACTGTCCCAAAGTGTAATGCTTACTCAGCCATCTGATGAGATTTGAGCACTAAACAGTTTGAGAGGGATGCATAAAGCTGTTTTATTACAAGATGCTGTTATGAATTGTAGCAGCTTTCCTTATGCTATACTGCTGTTGCCAAACAAGTTGCATGGGTGTAAGCAGTTTTATTTGTAATTACTTGCTTACATTTCCTTAGAATATTTGGGTTATAGCTGTTTGTGATTTCCTACTCCTCCGCTGGTGGCAATCCCTACATCCTGTTTAATTCAAAATGAAAAGATATATTTTAAAATTGTTTGGAGAAAAGCCTCTCTGAGGAATGCTGTTTCTCGTACATGATATCGAATGAGTCTCAGTTGTGTGTATGTGTGTGTGATAGAACCTTGTTATAATGGATGCAGAAAACTTGTGTAGAAAAATGTAAAAGAAAACCTAACAAAACAGAATGGTTCTCTGTTTTTTCTTATAACAGTGAAAAGTGAAGTAAGAGATTTAATTTTAGTTGAATTTGAGAAAGTCCAGAAAATAGAGAGTGGAATTACCTGCCTGAAGAATTGTTATGGCAAACACAGTAGTTAAGAACTAGGCTACTTTCTAAACTTAAGCAATCCATCAAAACCTGTGTGTTACAAAAGGAATTGAACACTTGAAAATGTTCTTGACATAACACTAAAAGTCTTCTCTTGCTTCTGATGCTGTTCTCTGAGCTCTGTGTAACTACTATCGTGTTCAGTGATGCTAGTTGGCTGTTTTCCTTATGACATGTTTTCACAAATGTCATATTCCTTTTTTTACTTATCAGCTTATTCATCTACTCTAAACTTCTCAATCTTGATAGTTGCTGTCACTGTGTTTCTTCTCTTATTGTACCTTTTTAATGTATTCATATCAACCTAAATTTCATGGAAAGATTTGTATATGGTGATATTACAAAGAGAGCTATAGTTGAGGTTTTTAGGTTTGGCACTTCCACCAACTGTTGCAGAATGTAAAGAAATGTCTATTGTTAAGAAAATTTAAACAAATATACAACATCAGTGGTATTTTTTCCAGTGTTCTATGTGAAAAAGGTAGAAGAGCGTTTGGTCTCCTATGAAGATAGGTTGAGAGGGTTGAGGTTGTTCAACCTGGAGAAGACATGGCTCTGGGGAAACAGTCTAGCAGCCTTCCATTTTCTAAAGGAGCCTACAGAAAAGCCAGAGGGGTACTTTTTACCAGGACATGTAGTGCTAGGACAGAGGGTAACAGCTTTAAACTGAAAGAGGGAAGATTTAGATTAAGATGTAAGAAAGATGGAAGAAGCTCTTACATGTAAGAGTAGTGAGGCACTGGAACAAGTTGCCCAGAGATGTTGTGGATGGCCATACCGGGAAGTATTCAAGATCAGGTTGGATTGGGCTTCGAGGAGCTTGGTCTAGTAGAAGGTGTCCCAACCCATGGTGAAGGGGGTTGGAACAAGGTAACCTTTAAGGTCCCTTCCAACCCAAACTGTACTATGAGTCTGTAAGTGCTGCTAGAAACAAGTTTAAATTTTGATTATTTGAAATAGTAAGTGCTAAGTGGCCAGATGACTCAGTTCAACATAACTTTGTCTTCTCAAATACATTAATGATTTCAATTTATATAAGTACTGAAGTAAAGAGTATTTTATGTTTTGCTACTTAAGCCAGAGGCACCGTTACATCCGAGAATTTAAAAGGAAAAAAGAAAAGAGATGAAACCATCATCTAGACCAAACTGCATAATTTTCATTCCCTCAAGCAAGTGGCCCATTCTGTGCTAACAGGTCTAGCATGATATTCTAGCTATTTTCAATGACCTCCAGCAGAATATTTCAGCAGAATATTTCAATATTTCAATGACCTCCAGCAAAATATACCTCCAGCCTCCACAGAAGGCCGTGCTGCCATTCAGCAGGATCTCAACTAGCTTGAGAGTTGGACAGAGAGGAACCTCATGAGGGTCAACAAGGACAAGTGCAGAGTCCTGCATCAGGGAAGGAACAACCCCATGCACCAGGACAGGCTGGAGGTCGAACTACTGAAGAGCAGCTCTGCAGAGAGAGACCTGGGAGAGCCAGCAATGTGCCCTCGTGGCCAAGAAGGCCAATGGCATTCTGGAATGCATCAAGAAGAGTGTGGCCAGCAGGTCAAGGGAGGTTCTTCTCCCTCTCTACTCTGCCCTGATGAGGCCTCATCTGGAGTCCTGTGTCCAGTTCTGGGTTCCACAGCTCAAGAGGGACAGAGAACTTCTGGAGAGAGGCCAGCGCAGGGACACCAAGATGATCAGGGGAATGGAGCATCTTTCATATGAGGAAAGGCTGCAGGAACTGGGGCTGTTTAGTCTGGAGAAGAGGAGACTGAGGGGAGATCTTATTAACATTTACAAATATCTAAAGGGGTGGATGTCAGGAGATTGGTATATCCCTTTTTTCTATAGTAGCTAGCAACAGGACAAGGGGTAATGGGATGAAGCTGGAACACAAAAAGTTCCACTTAAATGTAAGAAAACACTATTTCACTGTTCAGGTGAGGGAGCCCTGGCACAGGCTGCCCAGAGGGGTTGTGGAGTCTCCTTCCTGGACATGTTCCTATGTGACCTGATCTAGGTCAGCCTGGACATGTTCTTATGTGACCTGATCTAGGTGACACGGCTTCTGCAGGGGAGTTGGACTAGATGATCTCTAAAGATCCCTTCCAACCCCTACCATTCTATGATTCTTTGATTCTATGAATATTGTGTTTTAAAGATGACAGCTTAAGAAGAGATATTAAATGACACGAATATAATATTAATATTTCAAATGATGTAGTAATAGAACTAAAAAACCTTCTTACAAGTAATACTCAATATCTTACTGAGATCAAATTGTCTGTTGGTATTTTTCCATCCTTAAGGTAGGCATTTCAACAGTATTGAAGCAAATTTAAAATGGTGCATAACCTCTGTAGGAAACAATGACCTTGGATGAAAATTATTCACAATATGCTAAAAGTTGACTACACAAAGAGTAATAATCCAGACATTATCCTTGAAAAGCATTTTAGCATGGATTTGGAGAGCTGTGAAGGGTAGTGTTGGCCAGATAGTTTCTTGTTTTGAGGAGGTCAGGTTTTACTTTCTAACAAGTCTGCTAAATTTGGTGCAATTATATTTTGGCAGTAAAAACCATGACAGTGATTAAAGTTTTGTGTATGCTCAGGCAACAAAGTGTGCATGCCCCAATTAAGTTTTCTTTTTCAAATTCTTCCAAACACAAAAATAAACCTCAGAAGACATTATTATCAATATCTGCTCCAAGCATTGAATTTATAAGGAAGATTGTTATTAATATGAAGAATTATACATCACAGCCTTAATGCTGTGTCTTCCAAAGTTAATGAACAGTTATAATTTTCATAATGAGAAATTAAAATAAGGTTAAAGTGGTTTATAAGACTGCCTACAGATCTAGCAGCAGTCTAATTAGAAGAAAGAACATTACAATTGAGGGCCTTGGAAAAATATGTTATCTAGTATTGATAGAGGACTCAAATCCTGCATTTGTATTTAGAGTTGTTCGAATGTGGACGATTCAACCAGAACACAGCACAGAAAAATGAAATGTTATTTGTTCTCTGAAATGACTATGTACACAACAGATTGTGGTTTTCGATGTCTTCAGTACTTCAGTTACGTGATTCTCTCTTGTTGACTCTGCAGCAATCTCTCACTTGGATTTGCCTGTTTCTTTACCGTTTCTTAAGTAACATGAATTTTGTGCTTTTTTTTTTTACTATTAATAAACTGTAATGAAGCTCTTGTTACTGTTTATTGGCTATTCTGAGGTTAACTGCCATAATGTCAGATGAGGTACTGGCTTAACACGTTAAGGTCTTTTGAAAGACGTCCACTACCCACAACTTTTTGCCTTTCATTGACCGTATTTTACAGTTGATTCTTAGAATTGACCCTTAAGAAAACCCTCTAACTTCCATGATGACATTCAACTTCAAACCACAAAAAGCTGCCATGATGTGTTTTACATGGTCTTTGGTTGCCCCAAGTGTCAGAGCTGGAGTGGGATGTGTGTCAGAAGCTGTGAAACTGCCTTCTCTTCCCACAAGTGTGCCCAGGCAAGAGGCTGGGGAGACTTTATTACATGTGGGGAAGCTTTGAGAGGTTGACAGTGTAGCAACTGAGATGAACACTGTAATACTGCACTTCCCTGAGCTTGTTTTTTGTTTGAGTAATCCAGAGTGACTGTAATTGAGAGTATATTTGGAAAAAGCAGGCTTTGTGGTTATCAAATATGTCAGCTTTGCTTTTTATGTTTATATGTTGGCTTTGTAACTCTTATAAGCTGTTATTGCGTGATATTCCATCTTAAATTCAGTCTCTTAAATTCATCTTAGTCATTTTTTTGACAGCATAACAATGTTATACCTTGATCCAAGTATATCTGTCCCACACAGGGGGGTTTTCGGTGTGGCATTTGTTTTGAGTGGACATGACTATCCAAGGCAGAACAGTCCTTGTTAATAAAATCCCTCTGAAGTATTGTTTTAGAGTGGCTTTTCTGTTGATCTATGTGTTTCCTCAGTATTTCTACAGCTTGCAAAAACATAATGGGACAGAATTGAACTGATTTTTTTCTCAGTAGCCGTTTCACTGCTGAAGATCTTGGTATCCAGTTTAAGAAAATGAGTAGAAAAGAAATATTTCATAAGTGTGGCAACCTCTCCTCTTATCATGCAGATGCACTGTTTATAAAACACAACTTTGCCATTCCAAAATGTGATGACTGTCTGTAGAACAAGATGGGATATTTGTGCAGAGGAGCCACTTAAATAGAATGTCTAGGCAGATTAAAGAAACACAAAATGAAGAGGTGATTTTCATGACTGTCATAGTGTTGTAAAACATCCAAATATTTTTTAATAGTACTGATACAATTATAGCATCTGAAGTATCAGTTTGCTCAGTTTGCAGTTGTGGAGTAGTGCACTGGGAAAATGGGAATTGAATTTAGACCCAAATTTGGTTTTCTGAAAATTGTGGTTTTTTCTAACATACTGTGTGTCTGAATGCTATTGTAAGCAGATTTTAATTACCTCCTAGCACCACTATGTTTTGTAGCCTCATTGTTTAAGCTACAGTTTAAGAAGTTGAAGTTGATACTCTTTTCCCTAGAGTCATAGGATTATAGAATGGTTTGAGACAGAGGGTGAAGGTGAGCTAAATCTCTGCACAAACTTTTCTGTCCTACAGCCTTTTTATTAAAAGATATTTTTCTGTTGTCAGCAGCTCCAAGAAGAAAGTACTGTCATTTAACTCTGCATATGTTCTTCAGCAGGCACAAACCTCCCCCCACAAAAAAAACCCAAAGGAAATCTGTTGGCAGTTTGAGCAGCAAAAGTAATAAGTAGACCCTGTTGCGTAGGAGGGCAAACAGTGTATCCTTATCATTTAACTTCCTCCTGTTCCACTTAAAAACATCTTTGTACAGACTATCTTAAATTTCTGATGACTCGGGGTTGTAAATTAACATACAGCATATTCTGAAATGCAGATGAAGGGAGAGAGGGCACTTGTAGAAAGCGGCTTCTTGTCTTACTGTCAAGGGGACTGTTGTGCTTGAAGTTTTATGTTTCTGCTGAAATCTGTAGATATTTTTGGATATGCAGGTGGTAGACTATGTCCATCCAATTTTCTAGTTCTTTTTTCTCTCAAGGAGTTCTTTGCAAGAATCTTCAGAATCTTGGCAAAATATTTTGGATACATTTATGGTTTTTTTGTTTTCTCTGCATTCACCAATCAATTACATAATTTTCTCACGATGATTGTCTTTTTATTTCTTAAAGACTCCTTACCTATGTAGAATGATACTAGTAAATAAAGGCTTTTAAAATCCTAGGAAAAAACAGTTCTAGTGAGCTAAATGAAGTGGCAGTCTCTTCAGTGTTGAAAAGGCAAGGTATATTTTGAGACGTGAGTATTGCTACTTAGAGTTACCAAGATAAAGAGAAGATAAATAGATCTAGTCAAGAGCAATGCTGGAGGGTTAAAGAAAGAAAAAGATATCAGTATGGACATTATGGTACTAACTTTGTGCACAAGCATCAAAAAGAGAAAACATTAGCAGAATTTTTGGAACGAGCTGTTATCAATGAAGTAGTCATCCAACCATGGAGAAAACTGGAAATACGGCTTTGCAAAATAACCTGGAAAGAAGTGAAAGGAAAAACATGTGTAAGATGGTAACTGGCATTACTCTGTACAGCTTAGGAGAATTGGCTAGTGGTGATGATAGAAGACTGGGTTTTGCTTCTTGCCTCCATAGTCAAATTGCTATGGACAAAATGAAAATAAATCTAAGGGAAGTTGGTAGTATGACTGTAGGTGGAGGCAACACTCTGCAGCTCATTGGAGACATACATACTTTCATCAGCATAGGAAATGCTACTATAATCCTGCTTACCTTCACAGCCCTGCTGAATCCTCCTGTTCTGTTTCCTGCAGTATGTTTCCATTTTGGGGAGTGTAAGCCAGGTTAACAGATCGTGTGTTTTGCAGTCTGGGAAGTATTCTCTGATAGTATCAGGAGGACAGAAGGGGAAGGTAGTTTTCCAGAGATTTCTGTGGACCAAGCTCAGATGAGACTGAGTGATGTTGCCAAAGAGAATGGATGTTCATACTTCTAATTCTTTCTCTGCTCTTGTTGCTTAGTGCATATGGTGCAGCTGATGCTTAAGGGTGACTGAAATGGATGTGGTTGGCTTTGTTTACCTGAAGATGATGTGACTGAACTGTATTTAGCCTTCCTTCCTTTCTTTTCAGCTTGTGAGTTTCTAATTTAACAAGAGCCTAATGAGTTTTTAAAAATGATCTTACTGCCAGCTCTCTTAAATCATCATTTGGCTGTTTGTGTTAATTTGGAAACAAATAGTGCAAAATGCTTTTCCTAAAACCTTAAGAAATTTTGTCCTGATATAGAGCCTTTTTAGTAATTACTAATTCAGTGGTATCTTTTAAGAAGTATTTGGGCTACAAATATAAATACTATTACAGCTCTTGAGGGAAAAAGCCTCTTAAATTCATATCACCAAATAGTTGTTGTTTAATGCTTCAAAACCACGGACTGACTGAAGGAAAAATCGATGGTGCAACTCTGAAATGCAACAGTCCCATATTTATATGGGATACTTAATGTGCAAGATTTCAAAACAACCCTATTAAACATGGAATTGTCATAATAAACCAGTTTTTAACATAGCAGGTTTCGCCTATAGTGTCTGTAGTGCAAGAGTGTTCTAAAGATGGTAACTAGAGAAAGCATTATCTGAGAGAGGAGGGATGAGACACAAGCAGATGACTTGCCCAGAAACTGCAACCCACACAATCGCATGCTGAGACCAGTTCTGCAGGTGTGAGTGGCAGGGTACCTTGGCGTGGGCTGTGGGACAGGTGAGCGCTTGCTGGCATCTTGGAAAGCAGTTCCACATAACTAAATAGAGCTCAGGGGAAAAAAGCTTTCCTGATTATCTGTGAATTAATAGATCATTAAATAAGAACTTATGAGGAATGCTCAACTATTGAACAGAATTGTGTGTTTTACAAGCACTGTGTGTGTTGTAGATCAACAGTGCAGTAGTACTATAGAAATTTGAGGAATTAAAACATTAGGAAGTAGGTATGATGATTCCACCTTTCAGGGCTTTGTCTGGTTATTTTGTAAGACAGATATAACTAAGAGTGCTAGACTCATAAGTGGCCTGGTAAAGTGCCTGTAAGTTAAAATACGCTGAATATGCAAGTTAAATACACTAAAGTTTCCCATTGGGGAAGCATCAGTTTGAAGACAAATCTTTTTCTTTTTGTAGCCAGATGAAGTTTTGAAACTTCCTGCTGATAAGACAGGATAAAAGGCTGTGATGTTTATATTAATCAGAGATTTGTTTGCTTGTTTTCTAGAACAAAATCATAGTAAGACTCTTAGAAGCAGTTTTGGATAATAAAGTAAATTAGAGACTGGAGAAACAAAAATTCCAAAAATAAGGCAAAAATCACAAAACAATGAGTAATCAAAATATGGTGTGTCTTTTTACATGACTATTTTGCCACTGTGTTTTATCAACCTCAAAAGCTCAATCTCTCTTAAAACATTTCATGATCTGTGAGCATATTGTTCCTTAATAGGATAAGGGTTTCTGTGATCACCTGACACCCTTTATAGAATTTAAGGGGATTTATTTGTTGTTGAAATGTCCAAATGCATTTAAAAATGTGGTATGAATTCACATATAGTGATATGCAACACAAAGCTAATTTTATGAGCACGTTGTTGAGAGGTGAAGATTGTACTAATTGGTGGACAAAGAATTCTTACCCCCCCTCCCCCAAAAAAAAAGACATTTCTGAAGAATATCTTTAAAGACCTTTTTTAGAGAAAACACTGAGGCAAGTGAGTTTATTGGCATCAGGGTTTGTGTGGTATGTTATTAGAGGCTCTTCTCAAACTCAGACAATGCTGAACTCCATAGGAAGTGTTTGCATAGACGTCTATGGTCTTAGAATTGTTCTTATGGTGTCATCTTTCCCCATCTAACTTTTTTTCCCCCATAATCCATATTTGTGACTGAAGTCAGTGAGACTATTTCAGAGCTTGCTATACCCTGCTGCTGCTGCAGAGCCTATAGCTAGAATAATGGGGTTTTTTTCCTTTCTTTTCCTTTTTTTCTTTCCTTTTTTTCTCTTTCTTTTTTTAACCCTTAATAATTAATACCCATGGTATATCTGAGTTCACTGTAAAAAGCAAATATTTTAGTTTTTAGAGTTTTCAGTATTACATTATTAGTTTTTAAAAGGACTTTGTGACTGTTTGGCCACCACTTGTTCATGTATTTGAATGCTCCAATTGCTTTACAGTTCTCCTGTGTTGGGGCTGCATATGAAGCGACTGTCACTTTTCTAACATGAAGTGAAATTTCATGTCAGCAGGACAATTGTGTGCTAAGCTTGGCTTTATGTGCTCCAGAAGGCTGTAACATGTTATTCTCCTAGGTAGTGAACAAACATTTGGAATGCATAAATAATGGAACTTTTATGTAAATCTGCAAGATACAGATGAGATTTCTCTGAATTAAGATTGTTACGTGCTAAGGATATTTTTTCAACAACAGTTCCCAAAGTACTTAAAAGATAACTTAGAAGCACCAAAATAAATTAATGTTGTAGTTTTATTCATATAGTTGTAGCTTTTAATTTATTTTATATAGACATTATTCTTACCTTCAGAAAACAAATATGATGGTACTTTCTAACAATGAACATTTATTTACTTAGAATGTAAATTTACTTTCAGACCTTTTTGATTAGAAACGAAGAAAAGCAGACTGATTGTTATGAATTATAAAATTATTCAGTACTGACTTTATTAACCAGTAGATAATCCAGTGCACTTTAAAGTGCAATTCTTTTTTCATCTTTTGAACAGACCTCTAAATGCTAATGAACTTGTCTTGATGTGCATGCTAATTGGTGGTGAAAGGTGGTAAATGAGGAGAGTTACCCAAGATTTAAAGTTTAAGAAAAAACAACTTAAAATGCATCTACTTCATCTTTTATATAACTGAAAATGATATAAAATGGAAGAAGACAAAGACTCAGTTGAATGCTTGAGTGAAAATTGTATGCATTTTAAGGAATTCATAGAGGGGTGTTTTTTTTCCTGAAGAGAACAAAAAACTAAGATGATACACATCATCCTGATATATCAAATCCTATTTAAATAATTATGAGGTATTTACATTTTGGTTTGTTTTTTTTTTTTTTGTCTTAGTCTAACTCACATATGATACCATTGGGATAAATTATGTTGGTTCATTCCCATTTTACAGACAAAGCGCGTGAGAAAAAAGATTAAGTGAGTTGCTTAGGGGCATGAATAACATTGTGAGCAGAAAAAGGGGGGGAAATATCATTGCACTTAGATTAGTAATCTGTTTTTATTTATATTGGCTAATATTTTCACTGTTATTTTTTTCCTTATCTGTTTCCCATGTAGCATATAGTCTTAACTAATCAAAAATTATTTGGATTCTGAGCAAGCTTCTCTGATTAGTGAAACTTCAAGCTATCCATCACAAGGAAGAATTTCACTTCAGTTAATTCTATGTGTCTTGCTTTCATCTAATTTTCTGGTGTTTCTGGCAAATACATATTGCTTTTATCCATCACAGAAATATAATCATCATTTAGAAAAATAAAGCTTAGAGTGCTTTATTTGTTGTTACAAAATAGAATTTAGAAATATGAAGGTGAAGCCAAAGACATGCTTTTACTAGGTTTTATTAACATAGGAATTACTCATGTTCAAGCAGTTTGACAGCTTTATTAATATAATTTATTTAATAAAGACGTCCGACACTGCTGGACTAGGGAGAACAAAAGATAGTGAAAGAAATAGGAAAGGTAGGCTTCAAGAGACACAGTAGCGGAGGCTGAGTGAGGATTCTCACACACCTTAGAGATTAATGGTAAAATTAAAGGAAAAGAAAATTAAATGAACTTGGGGAATTTAGCTGAATTTGCCAAAATCTTTAGGAGTCGTCTAACTCTGATTTATAAATGGAAATAAGATCTCAGAAGTCAGTGATAACTATGTCTTTCTCAATCAAAGTTTGTTTTCTCGCTGTGGTGAATCCTCAGTAAGTGTAACTACTACTTGACTAAGCATGTTTTGAGAAAACTTTTGTTTTACTGGCTAAACCAGTATTCACTATGCAAGATCTTTTCCAGAGATTGCATTTTCTGTTGCCTCTCTGAGTGGTACTCTAAATGAAAATTTACCAGTTTCCATTACAGTGATACTTTCTTACTTAGAGTCCTGCGGTGTCAGGAGATCTAATCGTATATCACCTTTCCATTGGGAAAAAGCGGCAGGCAAAATGCAATCTCTGAACATGGATGTGCCTGGATCACGAGGGAAGAAAAAGGGCAATGTTAAACAAGGCATAGATGTGGTATCTTTCACATTTGGAAGCCCTAGCAGAAATATTTCAGCCACCCTCTCTGTCTAAATCTATGGGATTTTCTTATTCCAGCAGAAGAGTGCTTTTGTTGTTGAAGTACAGAAGGAAAATTGTGTTTCAAGTATGCTGTTGTGGTCACTTGATTCTTTGCAGGGCTGGCATTGATAACAACTTACATTGCTTGTGCCAGTATCATTTGCAGTCTTATGTGCAGTACTTAGTGTTTAGCAAACAAAAGAAGTAACTGACACTTCCAGACTGGCTTATTCAGATTACTCCATCCTCTAAACAGTGTAAATCTTGCATTGCATTTATTGGAAGCCTGAAATAAGTAATTTTTTTTCTGTTTCTGAAATTCAGGGTGTATCTCACTGTCAAAAATAAATTTCCATTTTAGAGAATTATCTCTCCAACCTTGATTTGAAACATGAAGTTGAAATGCAGAGTTTGAGTAGTTGTTGTTCTTTGGCCAGTGATCCTTTTAAATTTAAGGCAAGTACTCATTTAAGAGCTCTCTTTTCCTGACTGTAACATAGAAGAGTAATGGTATTAGTTTCTTCTTTGTGTTATGCTTCAGTATACTTGCAAAACATGATGTTACTTAAATACAGGCAGTGCTAAATACCCATGTATACCTTATCTGTGTGGTGGCCAGCCTTATCTGTGCATGGAGAACAAGGAGTTTCTTTAATCACCCATATATATTGAGAAAGCAAGAAAATAAGAACTATCTCCAGTTATCTGTTAAGTGCAGGATAAGTCTTTACAACTCATGGAACCTTAGAAAAATTGCATGCAAGAAGTACTGGAAGTTCCAGGAAATTTCACATGTACATGGTTAAACTAAACAATCCCATCCATACATAATTTGAGTAGTATAAAAATCTGTTCATAAAGGTTGAAACATTTTATATGGAGACAATGATTGTAATTATCAGTGTCTCCAAGGAAATTAAACTATTGGTGTATCTAAATGAAGGCACCAAGGAAAAAAAATAATCATAGGGGTTTAAAGCAGTAGCAAAGCGGCGTTACTTCACTTTGTAGGCAGTCTTCTTCAGAATTTGAGTGACCTTACCTCAGGGTCAGTAGTTGACTTTTGGAAGCCATCAAAGTAAAGCTATTACATTTCTAAAAATCGGAGTTTGTTTATGTATACTTATCAGTTTAATCTTCAGATGTTCTTAACATTTCTGGGTTTGTACAGTTAAATTCTTACCCGGACACATTTGTATAAATAATTCTGTTTTATGAAGACTTTGGGTATCAAGCATTTTAAGCTGGCAATCCAATGCAGAAGCCCCAGCAAAAGTCAAGCTCCTGTTCCCATGTCACAGATGTGACTGCAAATGATGTTTAGGGATGTTCATCTACAGAACTAATATCACAGAATATTTTTTTTCTCGAGCTTCCAAATAATATTGAGATCTATTTTAACTAAAACTAGATATTCGATAAAAATGAGCACTGTAACAACATGGTTAAAGGAATAGATGTTCTGACCTATTTTATGATGATTTTTTTTTTTTCTATTCAGAACAGACATAGCAAAACCAAGAAACCTGTGTCCTCTGTCATGCCCTTTGCAATGTCATTTTCCTTTAGTTTCTCTTCTAGTCTGAAAAAAAAGCTTGTTCCCGTTCTAGTTTGGAAGTGCCATTAACAAATTTAGGTCTAAGGGTCATTATCCCTTTTCGTTTCATATATGTGAAGCAGACAGTCTGATACCATCCAGATCCAGTCTTACATTAGTTTTGACTTGCGTGTAATGACACTTTTCAATTCTTAGCAGCCATTAGCCTATTCTTCCCGAGCCATGAAGCTGCATCGTGATAAAGAGGAGGCTGTGATAGTAGAGTACTGAAGTTTCTGGCTTAATACTGAACTTCTTTCCTTTTCTGTCTTGAACTTCTCCCCTCATGTTATAATATAAATGGTATGTTGCGGATCATTATTTATGTTTTCTGGTGAACTATACCAATAGATTTGAATTATGCAGCTGCTTCTTTCCAATGTTTTCTTATGCTGGAATTGTATTTTCCTTATGCTGACAAATTTGTGATGGACAGGGCTAGGACTATTTCGGTCCTAATGACCAACATGATTTAGCTGTTTACAAAACAACTCTTTCTGCACCATGTTGCTTTTACAATACGTAACGTGTTGGCAGATAGGAAGTTGGCCTAAATGTAACCTTTGAGTAACTGATTAATCTAACAAAATCTTAGCTAATGGATTCCTTAATTTTTTAGGCCAGGGTTTATTTTAGTTCTGTAACAGAACTTCAGGTTTACACAGTGCTTGGTGATGTTCCTCACTCACTTCAGAGGATTGCAGGTAAGTGGGAAGAGAGCCAGCTGCCAGCTTCAAGTGCTTGCAATTTCATCTGGACTTTTGCTATCAGGATCTTAGCTTAGTAGATATTGACATACATAAATGGAATTCAAATCAAATAGAAATTACTTTTGATGTTTTGTTTGTTTGTTTTTGTATGAGTGTAATTCACAAAGCTGTGTCCTTAGAAACTCCTATTAAATTTTAAAGCCTTTTTTTCTATATACCGATGCATAAAGCATTACTAGCTTTCAGTTTTTATAATAGAAAAATGTTGGGGGAGATAAAACCATAAGCTGTACCTGATCAACTAATGGTAGATTGTTTCCTAGTTGATTCATCTCTCTCTCCCTTTCTCAGTCTGAGAAATCAGTTAGAAGTGGCTTGAGAGAAGAATATGTCTCATTGATAGGGAGAATTTTGTGGAATTTATGAAGGGAAAATGAAAATGTGCCTTTAGAAGTGAGGAAAAACAGGGGAATAAGGAGAGTAGATAGGTGTATGGGTCCATCTGGCCATTCAGAAGTGCAGATTTCAGTCCTCCTGGTTGTTAATTAACAACACTTTGCTGTGAAAAGCAGACTTGATAAACAAAGTGGTTGACAAGTCCAAAGGAAAAAGAGCTAATCTGAGAAACATCTCTATAGGCATACAGAGAAGTAAGTGCTTTGTGGTAAGAAATATACCATAACTCATTTGTGGTTTTCCTTGATAGAACAGCAGTCTGGGGGGGGGGTCAATTTTGATTCTCAAAATGTGGCAGTACTGTCGTCATTACTGTGTATTGTGCTGCAGTTCATAAGGCTTAGTTTCTACTTCTGAAAGAAATGGAGTACGCTATTCTTAAAGTCTGCTTAACGCAATAAAACAGATATCGTGCTCTTGAATTTCACAGTGTTACGAAGTTTTACCTATAGCTCTACTAGAAAATTAGTATCCTTAATAATTTCATCTTGATGAAATCTCTGCTGCTGAAGTTCAACTAGTAAGAACACGACACTATTTTTTGTAACTGAAAAAGATGTTCTGGTTGCCTGGCTTTATAGCTTAAATAAGGCAAGTGTCCACATAAACTGTATTGACTGTAACTGTATAATGCTAATGAGATGAGGGATGTTAACCCCTACATGCTTGCTCTTTTACAATATCCTTAAAATTCTTTGAAGAGGAGTAGAGATAGAATTTATCCTATTAAGAAATTGCACTGTGTATTCTCTCTTTGTACCTCCTTTTTGCAGAATATTTTCCCTGTGCTTTTTCATACTTAAAACATGTTTGAGTTTCAAATGGAAGCCTAAAGGTTTTTCTGACAAATGACTGGGGTCTATTAATTTGTATGGTTCGTTTGTGCTCTCCATAGGAAAGCTGAATTTGCTGGTGCATCCTTTGGTTGTGTCAGAAATGCAGTTATATTTTAAAGTGATATCTGGTCCCTGTAATATTTTTTTTCTATCAGTGTCAATGTATTTGGAAGACTGAGTCTCTGTAAGGTTGAAAAGAGTCACTTTAGGAAATAAAAATAAATTGTATGGAAGAAGTTTGCGAGGGGAAGCTTCAGTGGCTGCTGAAGGCTGTTAAAGGAGTACTGAGGGGAGGAGAGGAGCTGTTTAATACCAACTCTTCCTGTAGCCTGTCAATTTATTCATGCAGTGGACCTTGCAAGCCCAATCCACAGATGCTATTTTCTGCTCCTTACTGAATAAAACTCGGTGCTGAGTCCTAGGTGTAAAGATTAATTAGTCGGTGAGTGTTAAAGGTCTGTTAAAGCCATTATGGCTTGTGTCCACAGAGACAAATAGGGACTGTAAAACATTGTGTTCAAAACCTAATTTTACATGTGTATTTTTCATTAATAATAATGATAGTAGTAATAACTATAGTGTTTTCAACCCAAAAGCTCTCAAAGGACTAAATGCATAGTGCAGTGCATGCTGTGGAGAAAGGCTCGTGCTTTCCATCACTGAAACACAGTCTTTCTGAAGACATCCTTCACATTATGTTGAGCTTAGGTTATTGGCCATTGTACAGATGACTGTGCAGTGCAGGTCCTCCAAGTAAGCTATTTTTTCCCAAAAAAATAATTGTTTCCTCAGTAGAAGGTACTAGAATGTATATGTGTCACTTTATTGACAAAGGCATTCAAAGAAGTATATATAGTTATGTATATTAAACTTTTAGTATTCAATTGGTTACCACCTTTCAAATCAGCTTTGAGTTACAATAATGTTGAATCTTTGGCCATTTATCAGAATTTTTTAGCTTTTTTAGTTTTTCTTAGTTAATGGCATAAACAGGAAGATTTTTTGTTGTTGTTAAATGTAAGCATATACATAAGATGAAAATACTCTTGTTCATTTCTCTGGCCTAAGCTGCAAGTTTTCTGTGTGTACTGAAAAAGAATATCAGCATTACCAGCAGCCTTCAAAGTGAAGTGCTGCTCCTTTTGCAGACTTGTGTAGGATTTTGTGGCATTCTTGTGGATGGTTTGTGTTCTGTTTTGTATTTTGAAAACTATTGAAGCTTAAGGCAATTCAGATGAGTGATCCAGCAGATATGGTCTCTCTCTTACAGCTATGTAAAACTAGAACTGACTGTAACGTGTCTAAGGTTTCCTTTTTTTCTCTCCACAGAATGATATCTAAGTAGGGAAGGAAGCTCCTATAGAATTCCAAAATGTGCTGTGGATTTTTTTACCCCATTATCTCCAGCTATGGAGAACTTGTTTGGTTAACATAAGCCTCATTTACAAGACTGAAAAGATGGAATCAAAACTGACTGCATATGTTCTATAGCTGGTTACAAATTAAGAAAAGTGTCAACAGGAGTGGAAAGGAACTTCCTCTTGGAGACTAGACTCTTGCATTATCTAGTGTTTCATGACAGTGCCGTACTTGGATCAGAAGATGTCAAGATATATTGTATCCTAAATACAAAAGAAAAAGATGATGTTTTTCCTGTCAGAGCAATGGACTGTCAGGTTGGATTTCCCAATGCTTTTGTGTCTAAGTGTTCTGGGGTTTCTTCCTCTCTCTTAAATTATCTTACTCCTGTAGTTTTTAACAGAAGTCTGTCTTGTTCCTTCAGGAGCAACAGTAAGCTATTGTTTGAGCTGTTGTGTTGATGTCAAACCTTGAAAGCTTGGAGAAGCCACTGAAAGATGATGATTTGTTGAAAAGGCTTCCAGCACAAAGATAACTACATAAAAATAGATAGAGATGATAGTAGTCTTATTGTCCATATTAAATGAGATTGTGCTGCAGTAAGGAAAGAGTATTCTTGGAGGGAATATGAAAAGATAAAATTTTGAAACTTAGTGACTCTTACCAGATTTCTAGCTGCAATTCTTAATTAATAACTAATTATATGAATGTTTTTAAGCCTCTGTAGATAGCCATACTAGAGGCTTCAAGAATTTAGCACTCCAAAGAAACTGAATTAATCACTCACTTTACAATGTATTTATACCAGCTAGTGAATGAATGGAGTCAAAGGGCTAATAGATCTAGTGAGCGAAGCACTTGCTTTTCAGCTGTAGGTCAAGCAGCAACTGCAGATCTCCGAGGAGCACTTATCCTGGAGACAACTTGGTTTCAGTGAGCTGAAGTGACTGACAGAGACAAGGGTATGACTGACAGCTGTGCTTTTTGGACCTCATCGGAATACCTAATGCTGTTTGAAGCCCTATCAAAATATTTCACATCTTGTAATGAAAGCTCAGTAACAGAGGCATAATCTCTCAAAATAACATTGTTTGATGAGGACACACTTTATTTCTAACATAGTTATCATCACAAAGGATTGTTTTAAGGGCTAGTTCATTATTGAGGTATCTGATTTTACTCATATGTCTAATAGTAATGAAATTACATAGGAATTGTGAGTGCTGTAGAGGAACAGGTGAAGACTTTCAGTAATTCAGACTCTTTCAGATGCCTCATTTGCCTTTCAGTGTGGCAGTCTACCAACAGTACACTGGAACAATACATCTGTGGAATTAATTCTTATGCATAACAGTTTTTTCCTCCCTCTTTTTCAGATACGTGCCAAGATGCATACTCGTAATTCCTTAGTTGTGTGTGTGATAGCGATTCCTCACAAATATTCAAAACAGTTACAGACAGTTGCAATTTGGGCCAAAGATTTTTAATTTACATAGAAAGGGTGATCCATAGTCAAAAATTGCTAAATTGGAGACTGTCTGTTTATAGTATCAAGCTTTGATTTAGTTTTTGGCTTTTTCAGCACTTCCTCATTTTGCTTGGTATTTGTTGCGGTTCATGTATTTGTGTTTTGATGTAAATACATATTGCTTACTAATTATTAGAAAAGCCAGTGCAGACTATTGGCTTCTAAGATGTGAATGATGATATACAGCTGAGAAGGAAGACTGCTCAAAATATATAGGGCAAGGTCAAAATGTGTTTGCAACTTGGAAACAATGAGTAACCACAGTAAAAGATTTTAACAATAACTATTTCAGAGGGAAAAATAATGTTTCAGTAATCTCACTCGCTGAGGACTGAGAAGAGGCAGCAATGTTCTTTGTAGATGGATGCTGATATCACATTGTGGCTTTTTCATCATCTTAAGCTTCTAAATCTCCCTTTCAGCCTTTTACTGCTAAACTAGGCTTGAATGTTTCATTATTTACACATAATATGAATGCAGTTCTTTAATATTTAGTCTTCTCACTATTTCATTGCTTCACTGTATGCTTTTTTATAGATACTGGCCTTTTCATTTTTACTGGCAATATAAAAATATTTTTAGTGCATTTGGAACAGTTGAAATTAAGCTAATTTTTTACTCTTGCTTTTTAAATCTTACCAGTGTTTGTATTACTGCATAAATTATGTGAATGGCGCATGTGTGACATGAATAATAGCACTACCGTTCACAAAAGAACGTGGAGTTGGAGTTGTGAGTGGTGGATCTTGTATATTTTATGTATGGTTATTTCATAGGGAGTAGAGACTAACAAAAGGCAATAACGATGTATAATTTAATGCATACAGTATGGCAGCAAATAAAGTGCCAGAAGTTGCATGTCAATTTAGGCAGATATTTGCTGGATTACTTCTGAAAACCTTCACGAATACTACAAATGCAGCTTGTGAATGTAACGTTGTAGGGTAGCAATTTATTGCACCGTAATTTTGTTTGCGGTGCTGCTGATTAGCAGTTCACTCCGGTGGCTTAAAGCTCGCTTTTTTTCTGGAATACACTTTTTGTGGAAAGGCAGTGGCCAACAATTACACATGCCATAGTTTTTGTCATTTTCGTGTGGGTATCGTTTATTAACAGCAATATCTAAATTAGCATTTCAGAGGTTTTTCAGGCTAGATGGTTTTAACTGCTCCTTATTGCTTGAAAGTCTTAATTTCCTTCACAGCACAGACCTGTGAAGTATAGGAAATTACTGTAGGTGGTCTGTACCTGATAAATATGCCTTCTAATGAGAGTTGTAGCAATGTGGACTTTCTAGGGGTGATAGCATCCCGTAGCTGCTCCTCTTCCTCCTCCTTCTTCCTCTATTCTCCAAGGTGAGACATATCTAGCAAGTGGAGCCCAGCATAGAGGAGTCTGTGCCACAAAAGCATGAGATGCAGTTTGATGTTTGCTTGTGCAAACAGAAGGGACATGTGAGGCTCAACAGTGGAGTAGCCCAAACCAGAAGGGTTCACCTGCTTCTGCATGAAGCTGTTCCTGAATGGGTGGAAATGGAGCTGCTGCTCTGTTCCTGGATGTGCAGATTCCTGCAGCAGCAGCGGCAGTACCTGGCTCAATGAGAGCTCTATCAGGCTCAGTGTGTCTTTCTCATTTGCAGATCCATGGTCTGCATTGCCAACTCAGTGCTAACTAGATAAACTATACGTCTTGGGTTTGACCTCCTTTAAAAGGCTGAGATGCTGGGGCCTGTTTGTGGCTTTGGAATCAATCTTTGACATATGTCACAGTTATTAAAGTAGGTATTCCTATAAAATAATAAATTTGTGTAGAGTTCAACTTTTCTGTAACTGTCTATCAGAAAGTTCTGAAGTGGATTTCTTTAAAGACTCCCTGTCTCCCGAGGAAAAGGGGATAAGGCAGTGTGTCCCTGGACAGGATCTATGACTCATTATGTCAATCAAACTACTTCAGAGGGGAATAAAGAGATTTGTATCTCAAAGCTGTGCATAACGACTTCTCGGCTTTTCATTTCATATTTATGAGCGGTTTACTTTGAAGTGTTTATCAGGCAATACGCAGAAACATGAGAGAGCATTGCCTGAAACCATGTTCAAGTGTCTAATCTGTTAAATGCTTGCTGAGCAGGCTAGTTCATCAGTGCATGCAATGCAAAAAAGAGAGGAAAAAAAATAAATTTTTTGGGTTTGTGAGGTTTTGAAGCAGAATCTTTATATTAACAATATAAAAAGGATTAATAATGCCTAGCATTTAGAAATAAATGTAATATATGAAACTTACAAAAGTTGGTTATGTTCTGTCTTAAGTAGATAAATAGTTCTTTGCTTGAAAGGAAGCTTGACAGAGCTTAATACTAAAACTATACACTGCCACAGCTGCTCTTAAGACAGGTGTATACAGTGACCACAAGATTTTTACTGTTAATTTCAGAGGCTTGAGGCATTCATAAAAGCAGACTCCTGTAGAGTTCATTTCCCTCCTCCAAAAAGGTCAATTTACTGATAACAGAAGTGTTAATAGCTGATAAAAGAATAGCAGTGGCATTAACCTGTAATGGAAGCACATTTTCAGCAATGTTACCCATTTACCGTGTGCTGTACTTGCAGTGGAACTCTGAAGAGGCAAGTATTGTTAAATAGGTCAAAGATAAAAAGCCAAAATTTTAGGTAAAGTGGAAATAAAATGGTTGGTTTTCTCATAATAATGTAGCTCTTGTGAGTTACCTAGAAGAGAGAATGTGCCTCATGGTCATTGTTTCAGTTCCCTGCTGTCAGCACTCTGAAGTCAGACTTTACTAATTCTGACTAGATGTGACTAGTCCAGCCAGTCCTATGAGATGTATGACATAAAGACTGAAGTGCTAACACGAGTGCTTCAGCCCACAAAACCACACTGGTAAATCCTAATGTGTGTGACAGAATACGTGGTGTCTACTTGGTGAGTAGTTTCAGAGGACGTGTGCTACATGGTAACCCTGCATTTCATTTTAAAAGCAACTTCACTTTAGAGTTCTTTTTCAAGCTGAACTTAGATAGTAACTTTTTTTTTTTTTTAAAAGAATCAGTGGGAATATTAGTTCAGTGCTTGTTTTTTACCAGACCATCTTTCACACTGGTTTGCCATCTTTATGCAGATCATTTCTGCTTTTTAAAACAAGTCTCTTTCCTTTCCTACAGAGAATATGGTTAATTTTGAATTACTTGATTTGTAGGGCCCTCATTTTGGACTTCTTGAAGTTATCCATAAAATTACATAGAGGAACAGAGTTGATCAGTACTGTAAACTCCCGATTATGTAACTATAGATTTCAATCCTTGGAAATGTTTGGGTTGTTTGCTATTTTGGGTTATTTCTTTTGTCGTTCCTATTGAAGGGAATATGAAAAAGCATGGGAAAAAACCCAAAAAAAGCTCTAAAACATACACTGTGTTCAGTTTCCATGACAAAAGTAATATGTAAGAGAACTTAAATCATGAGCAGTTTTCTAACTTGTATGCCTGTTCCCTTTTCTGAAGTCATTAAAGAGATGACAAAGAAGAAAATAGACAACCACAACTCTGAAATTTAAATAGATGTGCTGGCAAGTTTTAATATGCTTAGATGAATCAGAGGTTGATCGGTCTGAAAGTGATGGATAAGTCTGTGAAGTATCCAGAGCCTGTCATGGTAGCTTAAGCCATCTGAAGCTACTGGCTAGCTTAGCTCATGTGCTGTGTCATACTGGTAATTAAGGAAACAATTTTTTCAGATAAGACAGTGACTGAAAGGCCACAGGCAAGAGATGTACAAGAAGACCACATAGCCACAGTATTTCTGTCAGTATTCACATAATGGAGAAAAAAGACTCACAACAGAATGAGCAAGCCCTTTCATACAAGGTATCCAGTAAGAATGAGAGAGATTTTTCACCATCCTTGGTCTTCAATGCTGTCTTTACCTACTCTTTAGTCCTTTTCAAAGAAAACCTGGGTTTGGGTTAAAAACTGCCTCTGACTCTCATATAGTCAAAAGGAAATATGTGATCTAGCCTCAAATGCTTCCTTGCAAATGGTTGGTATACTAAAAAGTGTTAAGTAGTGTGAGGATTAATGAATAACCCAATCTAATCTCCCCTTCATTAAATCCAAATAATTCCATAACTGGAGTCTGCAAAGTAAATAACAACAATATCATTTTTTTTCCAAAAAAGTAAAAAATACTGGCATCATATGATACCTAGGTATACTTGACCTTTATCAGTGAGATGTGAATTTATCATTTCACCTGATCTGCAAGGCACTTACGAAGCAAGGAAAGCACTTAAAAAGTGAGATGACGTGTGTGTTAAAAATAGTCAGATAACACAACCTGCACAGTAACTCTCTTTCAAACAAAGCAAATTTTGGTCTGAATCTCTTTGTAGTATTTAGTGTCTTATCTCTAGTTAATACCATCTTACTGAGGTTTCGATTTTAGACTGTAGATTTTTAATGCAGAACCAAGCAATAGAGAAGGGCTGGGCAGTAAAATGTTTATTTACTACCAATTCTTGTGTAGAAAGTTGACCTTGTGGGGGAAAATCAGTTTTTAAAATCGGCTTTTAAAAAAGGGCCAACAGGCTATCACACATAAAAGATCTGACAAAATCCTTCTTTTAGGTTGAGGTGTCTTGATATTGCCTTTTCAGAGAATTTCACACTGCTACCAGTTGAAGTCCATGCTAAAGTGGTGGTTGGAGCTTAACTAACTTATTGGCACATTTGCATCTCCATTTATTACACAAATCAAGATGCCAGCACTCCTTAGAATCTTACACAACAATGGGAGGGCAAGAGAAGGGCAACAACTGGCCTTGTTGTTTAAATGGATTTTCTTAAAGACTTTCAAATAGCAGAAAGTTAGAATAAACATAATCTATAAGCTATTTATTGGCACATACCACAAATCTTTCTTCTGTTCGTTGAAGAAGAAAAAGGGAAAAGTGATCTAAATTAAAATTAAAACACTGGAACTGAAAATCTAAACCACTGGAACAGACAGAAATTTAGATAAAGTGGAGAAATAGGTTACATTAACCAAGCAGATCTGTGCTGCTGAGGTAGCAAGAGAACGTTGGAAGAGCACACGCCTGCCAGCACAACGGCTCAAGTGCAACAGGCTAAAATGAGGATGTGACACTTGAGTATACAGTGACTAGTAAAAAAAAAGACAGAATAGCAGCATGATTTTTGTGTGTGGAAAATGCCACTGTAGGAAAGGAAAAGAGGTGCATAGAAGTCCTCTTTCCACAGTTCTGCAGAAGCCTGGTAAAGACCAGTCAGTCTCAGCAATGGAACCGATGGCTCTGCTGTGCTGTTGCAGGTATTGTACGTGCCAGAAAGGCCAGGATGTGCTTAGTTTCTGACTTTGCGATTCTAGAAACAGTCTAGAAAACATAGTCATTGGTAGGTAAAAAAAAAATCTTGTATTAAGGGTGTGTATTTCACCTGTAGCAAAATTCAGGACCAATAGTAATCTGAATTGGTGCCAGCTGTTGCATTTGTAATACCACAACTGACCGGCTGTGAAAATAACTAATGATTTTACTAGGATTAAAAATGAAAAGCTGAAAGCAATTTATGATTCAATCAAATAAACAGAGACATTTCCTGATTTCTTCGTAAAATGAACACAAATGATGAATAAAACAAAACATGGTTGTGTCAATTTCTTGCTATACTATCTCAAAAAACTTAATCTATTTTCCTTGATACTCAATGATAATATATTTCTCTTTTACTTCCAAATTATAGTACTCAAATGATGCTCATTATTCTTCAAAGTTTGGCATAAAGGCTGTATGGATTTGTTCAAAGTGCTTTTTTCATTCATGAATTGTTGGTTTAATGTTTTGGGAAGCTCTTCTTTCTGTTTTAGTTGAATTCCTATATTAATCCTCAAAGTCATTCACATTGGTCTACTGGTTGTTCTCCTAGCAGAATTAGAAAAGCTGAGTTAAATGGCTGGCATCCCTGGCCTTTCTAAAACCTGTTATGAGCAACATCATGCCGAATGTAAACACGGAAGGTCTGAGTTGAATAATGATTTAAACTTCTTCTATTCCACTGTACAAGATCCAATTTACATTACCATTATTTCTAGGTGACATGATGTTTACAGTGGAGAAGCACCTTGTGACTAAACAACTGACAGCTCCTGGTGCTGAGAAATCTTTATACGTGCCTGGGGACCTTCATAAAATATAGAGTATCCATGTTCCTAACTGGTGAAGCAAGATATAAAGGAAAACAATTAAGGTTTCATCTGTGATGACAGCTGATTCAGATTTTCGAGAATTCCCAATTAAACAGTTAGGGAAGTATGAAACCTTATTACCTGTGACTTGTACTGTTTCTTGAGAGCACAGTTTATTCATCAAGTCATGAATAGTGGTTTATTTTTTTTACCGCTTTTTAAATCTTGATTTAACAGTATAAAAAGAAGAAAGGGCTTTTCATGAATTCAACAAATGATCTCCAGCTAATTTAGCCCCTCGTAGTTTCCTACAGATTTGCATAGAAATCTTTCTTAATAATTGAACTGAGATTTGTATATCAATGAAGATTAGTAGCTGTACAGTGATTTTATCCAAAAGTACTCATATCTATATATGGTCAACTGAGGTGATTTTTTTTCTTTCTGGTGAACAAAGAGAACTCACTGTCCTTTTCTGGCATAACTAAAATGCTTTAACAACAGAAGACCAACATGTTTGTGAGCTAGACTAGAAATACAAATGAAGTCATGCCATTTATTTTGTGGTGGAAACTGAGATATTTAGATTCTGGGAGTACCATAATCTAATTTTGGTACTACTTTATGCCAAATGAGCCTAACTGTGCATTGCAAACATGAATAGTCAATAGAGTTACTGAGTGCTAGCTCTTCTTTATGGGGATTGCACTTAATTCTCTCCTTGTTTAAAACTGACTCCTCTTTCAAGTTTGTGTTTTTCCATGGAGCTGTGATTACTGTTCCATCATAGGAAAAATATTATGCTAGCATGACAGGAGATCACTGAAACAGGCTGCCCAGGTGCGTTGTCAAGTCTCCTTCTCTGGAGACATACAAAACCCACCTGGACGAGTTCCTGTGTGACCTACTTCAGGTGGTCCTGCTCTGGCAGGGGAGTTGGACTACGTGGTCTGGCAAGGTCCCTTTCAACCCTTAAGATTCTGTGATTCTGTGTTGAGCGGATTGTTTAACATGAGAAGGCAATTTTAGAATAATTATTTCTGTATTCTTTTGTAGTAGCTATCACTTTGTATGCACAAATGGAGCTTATTCATCTTCTAGGTGCTTCTGCGTTGAATTTTTCTTAGAAATTTGTGATGACAAAAAAGGAAACAGGCATATAACAAAATATTCCATAGTTTGAGTCACTTTGGACTGGAAATAGAAAATATGCAGTCTAACTCCTTTTCACAAGATTCTATCCTAAAATAAAAACCCAATCTAAGCCTCCTCCAGAAGCCACTGTTACTTGGATCATGTTTGGACTGGAGCTGGGAAATTTACAACAAGAACTTCATTACTTAACATTACTTACATGAAGCTTCATGTTCTGCTCCTTCTCTGCTGCTTGCAAAAGAAAAAGTAATAGGACCTGAGTTTTAGATAAAGACATTCTTGTTGGAGTGTATCACAAGTGCATAGCTCTACACTGTTGCAGATTTTATCCCAAAAATATACTATTTATCACTGCAGAGGTACACTAGATCATTTGGACAGTTGTGCTAGTACAGTTTTGTTGTCTACACTTTACAGAAGAACAGAATTTGTGCAGTTTTTTTCCCTCTAGTCACAGTTTTTGTGGGTTGGTTTCAATCTTCCTTTTTAATATATGGAAGTTAGTTTCTGCTAATCTCCACAGCAGGCCAGTTGTTAACTTTGGACTTTTGTGAATGTATTTTGGCATGAGTAATGTGGTATAACTAATTTGAGGATGCCAAAATGTCTGCTGTCACATCTGCAGAAGCATTTCCAGTTGTGTTCATGTAAGAAAAATGTGTATTGTGCTTTAAAATATAAAGTATTTCTCACGTTTTCCTGTCACTTAGACAAAAAGTGTAGAAAAAAGAGTGCGTTTAGATTACTGGTCATACTGATCATCTCGCTAGACACTAAGTAACCCTAAAAAGAGCAAAGTTTTTTCCCTTCTGCTGGAGGTTGCCTAGGAAGCCATCATTGACGTGGGACATACTTAGGCAAGTACAGGTATGCATTGTGCATGTTTAGCACACAAAATCCTGTGCATTCTGAATTTGACCACAAAACAGACATTGTGTTTGAAGTGATAGATGGTACATTTCTTTAGAGATAAGTAGTACACAGAGAGGCTTAAAGTTGTTCTGAGAAGGGAAAATCTTATTTGCGTTTTATTGTCTTGTATATACTCCAGTTTCCATACATTTCTAATACCACCTCAAAACTTTGATGGAGTGATCTGTTTAGGATGAAATTTGTCATTACTTCTGTCTGCTTCATATTGATACGTGTGGAGACAGGACAGGGAGTACCTGACTGATTCTGAGAACGGTGACAGAAAAAAATATGTTATTTTGCCTACAGTGAACATACCACGAGAACACTGTGTTGTTTAAACTGAAGTATCACCGTCCTTTGAATCAGACATTCCAAATTTGGAAATTTTTTCCTTGCTTTCTGTCTATGCAGCTCTGCTGAAATGTGATAGTTACTTGAGTTAACGACTGCAGAGCCGATGAAAGCTTGCACATATGCCAAGGAGCTGCTGCTGGGACCAAGGCTGAGCAGGACTGACTTTCTCATAGCTACTCTTCCTGCATTGCTACCACACACCAGCACAGAGAATAAGAGAGGAGGCTTGGCCTTGACTTTGCTTTCTGCTGGCACTTAATCAGCGAGGAGGAGGAGAAGCAGGTCTAGCTAGAACACAGACAGGTGCAGCAGCAGAGGAGAGCAGAACAGTTGCTTACAGAATTGCATGTGTCATTCCTGGACCATTTAGGTTTCAGAATGGACAGATCTGTAGGAATAACACATCCCTTTCTGCTAAATGGAGCTGTTCTATTAGTATTCCTCTGAGCTTGGAAAAATGGGAAAGCTTACAATAAATGCAAGACTGCCTCAGAAAGTAAAATGTTAGCCTAAAGAATTACATCTTAACCTGGGCTGTGATGGGTAGATAATAAATAATAATCATCCTTACCACCTTGCTCTCTCCTCTTGTCCTTTCAAATTTCATTTTGTCCTTATAGTATGTCAGCATCCAAGGAGAAAAGGATAAATGCACACTTTGCCCTGAACCAGCATATTGTCAAAAAGAAGTTCATCACCATAAGGTGATGCCAGAAATATAATTTTTAGATGGTACTTGTTCTGCCAAAATTAGTGTGTGCTCTGGAAAGAGGCTGTTCTCCCTTAGTTTAAAAGATATAAAATAGGGGTGGCAAAAGCTCACCTCACAAGGAGATGATGATAAATAAAGCAGTTTGAGATGTTCTCAGAGACTACATTCAGCACAACTATATAAAATTTACATGAAGTAATTAAAACTGCAATATTGTCTATTTGGTTTGTCAAGACTCAATGAGGAAGGTTAAAAGAGAATGAGAGTAGATCCGGTGACTAAACCGTAGGAGAAGATGTTTCTGAAAAAATAGAATGTGATCATATAAATGAAGATTATATAATGTTGTGAGCTAGAATGAAATCTCATTAGAAACCTGGTTTTATAAACCTTATAATTTTTTTAAGTGGATATGAATCTACTGTATTAATACTCTCAACAGATTTATTGTCGAAAAGAAAAGCATCTATATCCTGGTATTAGGCCTGGGGATCTCTGAGTCAGAAAGAAGCAAGACAGAAAGAGGATTATAAAAAAAACAATTAAAAGAATTTACTGTCATTGATGAGGGAAGCTAGAAAATACATTTTGAATTCCAACCACATGTTGTAAATTGCACATGGATTTCTATTTGCTGCTTCTACTCTGTTTACTGCAGAAGAGACTTATAAGAAAACTATTGTGTTATTGAATTTTAAAACTTGTCTGTATGCTACTATGTCACTCCAACAAAATGTCACAATGTACTTGTATATTCACAATTGTGGTGTTACTGGGGGTGGAGCTGGTTGTGTATGTATGCACATGCACATCAGAGATGAGCATCAGGAATTCTGCAGTGTTCTCATACTTCTTGCTAACATCTGTAAAGCATTTCTTTGTCACAAATGTGCTCTATGAAAGTAAGATTTATCATAAAGTTCACATTTGCTTGGTTTTAAAAGGTTTAGCTTTCCTGAGTAGCAGTATCTGGAATTTAATAATCTTAAATGGAAATATATAATCTGTAAATCTTTGTAGGCCCTAACAACCACTTGTGGAAGGCCCTGCTATCGTTAACCCCCAGCTGTAGATTTTTAAACCTACAACACGGTATAGCACGTTCATTATTTTCTGTCTTCCAAGGAATCTCTTTTCTGGTATCTTTACTGTTTGACAAGCAGGGAGTTTGTTCCAGAGGGAAAAATGGATAAAGAGTTAGAAAAAAGGAGTGTTCAGGTAAACAGCTCAGTTTATTTGAAAACATCTGTGAATGTTACAGAAGAGAGGAAAAGCTGGTACATAAACCTGCTATGAGGTCAATGAGTCTGTTGTCTAGAGTGACTAATATCTGCACTTTCCTACCTGGCTTCCTGAATCATGGAATGTTTCCTCTTTATAAAAGAAAAGGTTTTAATATTTTTTTACAAAATGTGGTAAGACAGTAGCGTATCCCTCGGTTTAGGTTTGGAGTCTCAGTTTGGAGTATCTTAATTTTTTTGCAGTACTCTGCAACATTAAAAACAAAAATAAGTGAAACATTTTTGTAGAACAGGATTTTAACAGTGGGGAAAGAATAGTATTGGAACAGGTGAAATGCAAAGAAAGATTAAAAAGATGGCAATTGTTTATCAGATAAGGAAGATGAGTTAAAAGGTTAAATGTTATAAATGTGCACTATAAGTGGATTACAAAAAAAAATGAGATGGTAACAGTCTGTTGTCCTTGACATTGTAATAAATTAATGCATAAAGAATTGAAAAAGAATGAGTATGCATCAGAATTTGTTAAAAAGAATAACCTCTTCATCTGCCACAGATTGGAGCTAAATTGTATTCATGCCAGCAAAAATCATTACACTACACACATAAAAATTTGAGAAAGGGTGGGATGTCTTAAATGTATTCTTGTTCTCCTTACTTCTTGGAATTGATTATAGTAGCAAAGAGTTTAAGTGATACTTATCCTTTTGATTTTAGACTTAGCCCAGTTTTGAACTGCTGATCTAGTGTCGAAGGCAACTTTATCATATCTGTGCCATACTGGTTTCAGATATTTTCCTCGGAGGCGTCCTGTAGCGATCACAGCTGGATTAGATTAATCTTCAGAATGGCGATTCATGCGATTTGTAATTACTCAAATGAAACCTCTGCCTAGAGGTTAAGTGAAAATAACCTTTGCTTATATGGTTATGCTTTTTGCCCTTAACCGTGATAATGAATGAAATTGTACATTGTTGAATTAAACAGACTTTTTAGTAAGTTTTTATTTACTGAATAACTTCAGTATGTTTCAGTAAAATGAAATATGTTCAAAAGATAGTAGTAAGGTACTAATTAAAGGGAAAACATGTTTACTACTCTCTGAATTTAGAGACTATTCACAGCTTGTAAATTATGAGCAACAATGCTCAAGTACATAATGTTTTATTAAATTTATATACAAGTATACTACTCGTCTATTTCTGTATGAGAGATTACATACACTTTAAGGGAGCAGGTGGTATTAACTGCTTTTCTTCAGTGAAAATGATTTAGTGATGTGTATGTGTGTGTAAAATATGTGTATAGACATGAAAAACATCTACAAAATATATTCCTATGTGGTTATCCGTGGGCATCCAAGGATAAGTTATTCTACCATAGTGTGCTGTCCTACAGAGAGCTCTCTAATAATGTTTTGCAGAAGCATAATGCTGAAAATTAATAAATAGAACTAGTTTAGAGTATAACAGAGAACATGTTTTTGCCAGAGAGGGAAATCTCTACAATATTTTATGTCTATCACCAGAATGCTTGAGATTTTCTATTCTAAGACTGTAAAGAGATTTCAGAGAAACAGCACAAGAAGATCCCTTCTCAGAGGCTGATTCCACTTGTGTTCTTGAGTTCATCTGATCCACTTCTCAGATTTTTTAAATGCGGTCAGTTTTCAAATCTTTTTCTCCCTGTTTCCTGGAGATATCATGTTCCCAGGTGATTAAACTCAAATAGCTGAGTAATTTCTGGGAATACTGTGTTTTCCTTCCATTTTCAGTGCCTTTAACATTTTCCTCAGATGAATAAAGGATTTCTCTGAAGACTGACTTTTTGCATCAGATGTTAGAGTCAGATTTTGACGTCAATATAGGATGCTAATCAGAGTAAAATCATCTGAGCTTGTAATGACTGTTAAAACCTACAGAATATCATTAGAATGTTTTACCATGTATGTTAAACAGCTTAATTAAGCTAATACATTCATAATTTGTGTGTATTTGTAGATATTTTTGCCACTAGCAAAAAAACTTGAGAAAACTTCACCTTCATGATGAGTTTGTTAATTTTAGCATGGATCTTAGGTCAATATGCACTCTACGTGTGTAAGTCAAAGTGTTGGGCTAGTAGACTTCAGTTGACTCTTTTTTTTTAAAGCTATTTTATATTTTGAGTTGATTATGACCTTTCTTTTAGAGTCTGAAGTTAGTTTGCTAACATATCTAACCTTGTTGAGGGGAACCTGCTTTAGCAGGAGTTGGACTAGATGATCTCTGGAGATCCCTTCCATTCCATGATTCTATGTGTGAGACTGGAGAGGGCTGATACAGATAGATGAACCAGATGGGTTTAATACTGTATGGTCTTTCCTGGTTAATCTGGGAAAGAAATTGTAATAATTTAAAAACAAAATCTAGTTAATGTCTTTATTAGTAGAAGACACTTAAGTGATTTTTTTCATTTAGAGTATGAACGTCCACTGTATAGCTTAACTCAGATAAATATTCAGAGGAATAGGAGAAAATATAAACTGAACAAAATGAAGCAACTGTTTTAGAAACATGGACCACAGAGCTAGTTTCTCTATGAATTAAGAAATTAATTAAATAATGGGCAGTTATACTGCCAGCAACTTCAGTCTTTGTTCTTCATTTTCAGCCTAATGTAATGAAGCTAAAATCACTTGGCTTTTTAAAACCTTTGAGAGCCTTAGAGACCAGTGGATGTATTTTCCCCTATATTTTTTACCATCTTGTTCATTACTGTAGGAAAGAAATACATAAGCAGAAATCAACCAGCAAGTCTATACTTTCTGAGAACCCTGGGGGACTTCATTTGCTTTAAAAATGTATGAGACTTTGTCCACTGAGTCGTTATTAACTGCTAAAGGTCACATGTTTTGACATTGTTTCTGAAAGCTCTGCCTTTAAACCCAATGACCTCCTGATTTTGGTATCGATGCACGCTTTCTTCTTGAATATGGTGAAAAAGGTAGAAAACCATGACAGTGATTATGAGATCTATCTTGATTTCTACAACTAATATTAAAGTACCAATCTCCCTGAATGTAAAAGTACAAAACTGATGACAAGGTATCGTGTTACATCACTGATAGTTGGCATTCTTTTGAGTGATCCTTATCTGTAAAATCCATTTTCCCAAATCTTCTATGAAATAGGAAACTATATGAAAATTAGAATTAAAAATCCTAACTCTGTGGAAGGCTTGTGTATGATAAAATTAACTTCAGAAGAAAAAAAAATCCTATCTGAGTAATCAAATGCTCAACTTCAAAGCTTATTGTCCTACAAATATAAGGTTCAATACATAAGAAAGCAGGTCATGTCATTGGCACTTGTCATGAGCTTTTCATTTATCACATACCTAAGTGACTAATTATTTGGGGACAAATTAGTAACCTAAAATTTAGAGACCTTTCCTACTTTTAGATTTGCATTTTATCCACTTTTACTAGATTCAATGTGTTTTAATTAGGTCTTGCTAGATATGTGCAGCACAGATCTCTGTATGTAATTCATTTCAAGGGCTTGGCATACACCCCATTTAAGAGAAATTTAAAAAGTCTATTATTTTAAAACTTAAATAAATCCCCTAGCTTTAAAATTATTTAATTTTATTTATTTTATTGTTTTTTAAATTGCCCTTCTAGGAACAAACTTCACCCTTGCAGAACTAGGAATCTGTGAGCCCTCTCCCCATCGAAGCGGCTACTGCTCAGACATAGGAATACTCCATCAAGGCTATTCCTTGAGCACTGGCTCTGATGCTGACTCAGACACGGAGGGAGGAATGTCTCCGGAGCATGCCATCAGGCTGTGGGGAAGAGGGATCAAATCCAGGCGAAGTTCCGGTCTGTCAAGTCGTGAGAACTCAGCTCTGACGCTTACTGACTCCGACAATGAAAATAAGTCAGATGAGGAAAATGGTAGGCCTTTTTCTTCCATATCTTCTTAATGCACATATGTGAGAATGTGATCTTCCTTAAAAATACAAGAGTATTCTTTTAAAGGTGAATTTTTCACTTTTCTTTCTCAGTTTGACTAAAGCTGCTTTTTAATGTTGGGCTTTTTTTAGCATCAATAACAGGAAACTTTATTACACGTACATCATATAATATGATATATATCGTGGTTTACTTTACAATTTACTTTCCACACAATAATCTTTCACAGAATTTTGTGCTCAGAGTACAATAAATTAAACGTAATGATAAGAAGTAGAAAGAAATTTCTTCAGAGAGATGGTTTTTCTTATGTGATTTTTATGCACAGCTTGAAGTAATATTAATAATCTACAATATGGTAGTAGCTGTAACAATGTTGCTAATTTATAACAATCACGTTAAATTTGGTGTGTGCTTTCAAGTTTCTGAAGTTGCAAAAGAAAACAAAAAGAATTAATTTGCTGTTGGCTTATTGGTAAGTATTGGGGAGCTTTTAGAAAGCAAACCTATACATCAGACCCAGGCAAAGCACTTTTGTTCAGTATAGTTAAACTTATAGAAATGAGATTTAAGATAATGCAATAATTGTTTGAGACAAAACACCTAGACACTGGTTGATTCTTAAAGCCAGCTTTCTTTTCAAATGCATGGAACTCAGATTCGTGTTCTTCATACATATCATCTAAACATTTTTACCCGGGGAGTTTTCTGTGCTCACATATTTTCTAAATTAAACTGAAATGAAAAAATACTAAAAATGGATCTGCAGTAATTTGTCCTCCATCCTCTAGAGTGATGAAGGGCAAACTCAGCCTAGTTAAAATATGAACTGAAGGTTTTGATACTTGCTGTTCTGAGAATGTGAAGAGGAATCTCCCTAACATTATACCCTCAGAGAAACTATTTGGTCAGTTGATCCCAGCTATTGAAACCAGCTCTCTGCTACGCATATTACTTTTTAGATGGTTTTATGCGTTTATTTCAGTCTCCTCCCTATACTTATTGATAGTTGTCTTGGTTTCAGCAAAGATGGTGCACCAGGCACTAGAAACACAAGCAACTACTTGTCAAAGCAAACAAGGCGGAACTGAATTACTGTTTTTGTATTGATAGAAAAAAGTTCAGAAAAGCACAGTGGGTTTTGTTTGTAACAACTGTATTTTTTTATTGATTTAAATTGAATCTTCAGGTCATATCTCCTCTTCATAGGCATAGCAGGATATATTTCTTCATCAAAACCAAAGAGGAAGTGTGTATTTACCAATAATAGTGTTTGCAAGGAAGCCAGTATCCTAAAAAGAATCAGTGACTGGTTTTTTTTTTAAATTTTAATAATACCATTCACAGAAAATATGACAACTTCCATTGACTTCAGTGTAGTTTTGGTAAGGCTACTGTGTGTAATTTCAAATCAACAAAACCTGACTAATGAATTTCTGGCATTGTGGAACATCTGGGATTTATATCTTTAGCATGAGTTAACTTCTCTGAAGGTAATTGTCTTCATTTCAGTGGAAGCACTGTGCCATCACACCTTTTGTGTGAGAAAATGTAGTCTGTTAGAACAAAGGACGTGATCAAGTAGCATGCAAGAAAGAAACAAGCTAGTATGTATGCTTGGAAAGGCTTTTGTGATAAGGATTTCTGTGTGGTTGGCTGTTTAAAATAAAATCACGCAAGTATGAAGCAACTATTATATACACAGAGGTATTAACTTCAGTAAACTTTTTAGTCTTACTCTCTCACAGATCCTGGTTAGCTCAAAAATCAATGCTTCTTCACATCACTGATTTTATGAAGTTTTGGGGTGCATTATCATATAGATTGACAGTTGCCCCACTGGTTCAGCACCACAGTGTGGACACTTACCAAACCATCATTAATTTCTCACGCTTGTGCCCAGCAGTGGTTTCCTACATAATAAACACTGTGTCCTTCAGAAGCAGATCAATATCCTGCTAGGTATTCATCTTGAAGAGGAAGTAACTAGAATCTATACTTCAAGAGAAATTTGCTCTCTGGTATGGTTTCAGATTTTCAGAGCACTAGCATTAAACAAGACATTTCTTGTTATAAGATTTTATCTATTTATGCCTAGGAACATTAGAGGGAAATCACGATGCATAGAGTGCTGAATTTATTTAAAATAGCATTGAAGACTTTTTCCCATCATACAGTTCAACTGTTGTGTTACAAAACAGTAGTTCAGCTCCAAAAGGTGATTAATTTTTAATATTGAGATGCTATCACAATTTATACAATTGCACTTAAAAAACCCCAAACCTCAAAACGACCAAACCATACCTCTCTCTTTTCTTGTGACACTTAATCTATTTTGTCACTCTTAGTACATCTCAAAGTAGCACAGAAGAGGCTTAATTTCTAAAAATTGCACTAACAATATAATTTTGTTCCCATTGAGATCCATTCACAAAGCTTCTGACCATTTTCAACACTTCTAGATTTAGTATGATTTAATTTAATCATAAATTAGAATTCTGTGAACCTTGAAATATTAGCAGGTTTGAAATGCTCATAGATAAGTAGAAATAATGGAAACTCATTTAAATTCAATGCTTTACTTGACACACTTAAAAAAACACCTTATTGATGATCCAATTTAAAAAGCAACACTTTGTTTTCACAAGTCTGATTAGGCTCTAAATCTTTATCATATCTCGCAGCTTTTCATATTGTCTGGGCATCTCTTCTTTAGATATGGCAACGTGAATATATACAAGCGAATCTCTCACCAAGTTTCTGTTCAATATGACGTATTGAGTGATGGGATTTAAGTACATAAATATTTTGTGATACCTACAAATGTACAAGTTATTTAGAAATATAGCTCACATCTGATATCATGTGCCAGATTTGCAGGGACCCACATCTAGAGAGATAGGGGATATACCTGAGTTCCTGAATGCTTTATTTCTTTCTTTCTTTTTATTAAATTCTATAAGTGTTTAGCCCCAAAACTCATGGCAAAAGTAATGTTTTTCATCAGCTGGTTTGTGTTCTTTCCTAAGCCTCTAGTATTCCTATTTCCACAGTAAAGCTTAGATGCTGATTATATTTAGCTAGTGACCTTGAAGCAAGTACTCTTCCAGGGCTGTTCATCTTTTCATATTTTAAAGGAGAGCAGGTGTCCTTCTTTTTTGAGTTGAGTTTAAAATTATGTTCTTCTCACAAATATTATATCTATTTTAAATAGTTCAAAAATCCATGAAACCACAACATTCATAATTAAGGAAGACTGATGTACAGAGTACTTTTGCAACATATCTGCAATCTTCCCTTTTTCTGGCTTCACTGTTATTAAATGACTGGTTACAGACTCTTAGGGAGGTGATTAAATTCAGCAGGCATTTGGCAGATGAGAGTGAAAAGCTGAACAAACCAGTAATACAGAAGAGAAAACATAATCAATCCTAGGTAGAAGAAAGAAGAACTGAAAAGTAGCATGTCAACTCAGAGCAGATCTCAGTAATTTCAAAGTGCTGAAAGGAACTAATAGACTCAAACAGAACCCACAAGGAGGGCTTTCAATTTTACTTGAATCTAGATCATGTTACTTCTCCAGAAAACATGTGGAGTACTGTTGGTGACTTGGGATTTTTTGGTAGAACTTTGTTACCTTGACACTTTTTGTATTCTTACCATTTCATATAATGGATGTCACTACTAGAATGGGATGTGACATATGTTTATCATGAGATTTCTACTGTGATATAACAATATGAAACACTTCAGATGTTTCTGTTTTACATTTGTGTGTCAGGAAGAAAAAAAAAAAGGCATATCTTGAGGGAGGAAGAGAACTTCCAGGACTGAAGCCACGTTAATAAAACAGTGTCAGACCAAAAAAGTTGATGAAGGAATGTTTTAGTCTTACCAGTAGTGATTCTGAATTGAGTGGCAAGACATGAATGAATGGGAAGAAATAAAACAATCTCAGACTTCATCAAAGCAAGGGAAATAGTTTAAAGCCATGCTGTGGTAATGTATGTTTATGTTTTAAAGAAATAAAAACCCCTAAGCCCTGTGGCTTTGATGACTCATTGTAGATAATGCCTATGAAAAGCAAATAAGATTGAATGTAAAGAACCATTTCTGTGTTGATAGCCCAGCTGTACCTTGTGAGATATGGTAAAGTGGGGCATTACTGAAATGAGCTTGGACAGTGCTGGAATCCAGTAATGCCATGTACTTCCACTTTCCTCACATCATGTCCTTTTCTTCCTGGTGATCTTCTTTACTCCACTGGAACCAGGCTGTCTCCAGCATAAGATGTAAAGATTCAGGTCACATCAAAAGTAGTTGTAGGATGTTTCACATATATTTTCAGGTTCAATACCTATCCATATTTGCTGTGCAGGACATATTGGTAACATGAATTCTATCGTTTTTTACACATTACTTTGGTGTTATTTTTTATTGTAGTAATTAGAATTTTGAATTCCAGACAATACTATGCACAAATATCACTTATTGTTTAAAAAACAAAGAAGAGTACCATTAATAAAGTGAAATGAAGTTGGGAAAATTGTAAATATGAAGAACTGTACTTATGTGTCATACCTCTGATTGAATCTTATGAAAAAGTAGGCAAATTGTATTTTCCTTTCTTTTTTTTCCTTGCCATGAAGTTTTCAGTGATGATTTCATATCGTAATTTCTCAAATGTGTATGTAAAGTAAATCTTAAAAAAACCCAAACAAAAATAACCCCATAATTCAAGGTGACCTCATATTTTATTGTTGCTTTGATTTTATAAGCAGTGTAATCTGGGCTTTTCCAGGGATGTTGTTGAATAACAGACTTAGACTTACAATAGAAAATAAAAGATATTATTGCATTGGTTTACAAAGACATACAAAACACATGACAGCCAAGGAGCTTATTTTCTTATTTTGACTGTTTTAATTTTGATATGTTTTTCTCAGTGTTTTATTACTTGTTGTTGTGTTTTTTTTTTTAATTCAGCTTTCTATTTCACACTTCATAATTTGCAGGAAAGGTTATGGTGAAACTGTGATTCTACTCTTGAGAAGACTTTGGTTTTGTTGTATGCATGCTAATGTCTCAGAGTGGTAAGACCAGTTTGAAAGTAGAAGGTTTTAACATTCCTGGTGACAGAATTCTATTTGAGTTTTAAAAAGTGGGAGATTAAGCTTGCTTCCTGAATTATCCCACTAAGAAATATTCAGTGGTGATACAGTTGGAATGGATCTTTGTAGTTTTTAATTGGGAGGAAAAAAAAGATAGTTTGCCCTTATCATTTAATGATAGTATATCTATGTTTTGTGTACAAGAAGAAGCAGGGAAGCTGTATATATTGCATAGTAGAGTGCTAATTTCATCTGTTGGTACTGTCTGGGAACATCATGCCCATTTTCCTCCCAGATCAACCCAGGTAGCTCAGAAACAGCAGGAGGGACAGACATGAAAGAGAAGAGAGGAAGAGCTGCCACAGTTGTACGATCTGTTCAGAGCTGAGAAAGTGTCCAGATGGTCCTAAGGAAATGATGAGATTTAAATGAAATGTCATATACTCAGAAAATGGAATCGCATACGTCATACACCAACTAGACTTCTTAAGGAGTGCTAGGGAGGTTAGCTCGTGCATGGGCATACTTCATCTCTCCTTTAGGAAGCCTTGTAAAGTACTTTGTAAATGACAAATTTAGAAAGTCATTAAGCGCAGTATCAAAGCTCGGTTGCTTAAGTGGATCCAATTTTGATGTGCTCTCAAAACCTGAGGGCACTTCTGATAGGAAGTGGTTTCCTAATGAGGGAATTGACTAGAAGGAACGACTTTTAAAGACTTAACTACACATCAACTACAATTTTGTCCAGGTAAATGGCTTATGCATTCAGTGCAGGGGGAGGCTAGATGATGGGGTTAAGGACAAAATGTGGATGTGTAATACTGATAAACTTTAAAGCCTTGTGGAAGGCAAGAATATTACATGACAGTATATAAAATCTTAAACATCTGTTACAATTTAATATAACTTGGCAACACTGTATTGTAAGTCGGCAGAATGATGCAATGGAAGTAGTGCTAAATATACAAGTGTTGTGAAAGTATGAAGTAGATACTATTTGGAACAATGTGTTTGGTGGTATTTCAGAGAGTAAGGATGCAGATGCTCTGCTTAGGTGGCCAAAAAGGGGAGGGGAAAAAAGTGCCTCCTTGACATTCAGTTGCTTGTAGCTGGAATTCAGCAATTTGTCACCATTAGATTTTCCATTCAGTTCAGTGTTGATGAGAGGTATGCACCAGGCTCTGAGGCTTTATTGTCCCAGAGCTTATGTATATTTCTAGCCCTTGTGATTGTAGAATAAATGGATGGGAGGGGGAAGGAAACACCCAAAACAATCAAACAAATAAAAACCAAACAAAACAACAAAACCCGAACCTCTTATGCGTGATGTGGTGAGGTTTTTATACCATGGATGTTTATGATCTTCTTGCTTATTCATTTCAGTCAAGGCTACAGTGTCTGTAAGCTTTGTAAATGGTTATTTATCTGAGGTGTAAGTCATTTCAGTACCTCTCTATACCAGGTGCTGGCTGCTGGGTCTTCACCATTGTGATTTTTTTTCCACATACCCTACGAAGATCTGATCTGGCTGAAACTGTGTCTTGTTTTCCAGTCTCTCTCTTCAGAGTGACTTTTTTGGATTATATGAATGCCCTCTTCATAACTGCCTGAACCAAGGCAACCATGAATTGAGACCTAGGAAACAAAATCAATATTTACCCAGGAAACTGAGGAAAGCAGAAATACAGGCTGATGAATTAAGGCTACCTGGAAAATACTGCATCAGCTGGGTTCATCAACTGCTGAAGCTAACTGTGATTTTCCTTTTTCCTGAATTCATAGGGAAAGAGCTTTAGCATGCAGCTGTATCTTCATCATTGTGTGAAGGTCACAACAGGGAGAGCTTTTAAAATAACCTCTCAAAATAACCATGGGATTTTTCAATTATATTTTAATTACAAATGTTTCCATCTACTACAGAGAAATCGTGTAACTGTGTTTAACAAGAACATTGCGTGACAGCCCATCATTCAGTTTGTCAATTGTTATTAGTTTTTGTCAAGAAATCTTACATGTTATAGGTCATCTAGGTAAGCAAGTAGTATTGCCTTTTTTCAAAGCATAACTGTGTTGGAATAATGCCTTTTTATTCTTTTCTGTAACGGAGATATGTATCTGATAAAGTTAATCCAGTTTGGTAATAAATGCATTGTGAGTGGCTGATGAGTGATAAACCTGTGCAGAAAGATTTACTTGTACATAGTGTTTAACCAAATTTATCATGGCAAAACAAAACAAAAAAGTATTATTTCACATTTCACTTGTAAACTGAAGCACAAATCACAGGACACTTTACACTGAATTTATTTTCTATCTTCCTTTTACCAAAGGCTTTCTCTGAATTTGTCAAGCCAGACACTGACACCTTTGCTCACGTAGCATATCCTACTATTAATAATCTTCCAAATTATAAAGACTTGCACATTTCACTGATTAGTGCATAATTAGGTCAAGGTACATCCTGTTTTGTCTAGTCAGCCCTTGGTTTATGAAGTTTGGCCCTAGTCTGACCAAAGAACAGTGATGGTACAGTGAATACCTATTTGCAATAAGTCTAAAACACACACGTATATGGCTGCTTAAGTATTATTCCTGTTTCTAAATATTTCATTTGATATACTTTTGTTTACACTCTGCACACTGTTCTTTTCAAGTAGTCTGGCAGTTTATCAAAGACAATGCATTTGAATTGATTGTTAATGTGATGTTGAAATGTAATGCTCTATTCAGGTAGAATGGAATTCATCTTCAGTTAGGAAATGGATTGGAAACTACAGCTTAGTTCTTTCAGTGCCAAAGTTTAAATATGTGTCTATTAGAATAAGTAGAACTTGTCAAAAACTAGATAATCCCATAATTATTGAGTTTCCAGAGGCATTATTATAACTTCACTCTCTTTTTCTTTTTTAACTTAGTTCTTCAGAAGTAAATGATACAGGTGTGCCATAACTTTGGTTCCTGAAGTAGAAGAGAGAAAGTCTAATTAATGAGCCTGAATATTATTGATTTTAACCTTTTTTTGTGTGTGTGTGTGACTGGACTTTTTGCAGAAACTCTTGGCAGAATTGGACATCTGTCAGATACTATAGGAGCAATCTGGAAATTCACTGTTTTCTTCACTTTTAATTTCACTATATTTTGCATGGATTATGAAGAACTTTGTGATTAATTTAATCTTTTACACATTCTATTGCAATCTCCTTCCTTGACATTGGTAAGGCAAATTCTTTTATATATTCATTCAGTCTTTCTGTAGCATTTGAAATTGCTGACTCTAACATTTTTGCTTTAAGAAGCTATGGGGATGATTGGCAACACTTCAGGAAGGCTGAAGTTCTGCCTCTTGACTCAAGTGAAAGATTTCTTATGAGCAGCTGTTTGTCCACTTCCAAAACACTCATCTGTTAAGTCTTTGGCTCACAGACCTCTCATCAGTGTACTTCAACATCCCAAAAGCTGTTGGTAGCACTACAGATACGATGCTGAAATCTTAACAGTATGTGAACGTGAAGTACTGTGATAAAAATAGAGAATTATTTTTTTCAATGTTTAGTTTGTCTGTCTGATGGTTAAAGTACATCAGATTAGACTAGAACCCATAAAAGGAAGATACAATGATACTGGAGAGATGGAAGTGTTTGAAGAACTTGCCTTTTCAACAAAGTTGCCTGCTATTGAAAACTAGTTATCACTGGTCTTAAAAATAAACACCTACATTTTGCAACTTGACAGAGGAATTCTTTCCATCTTACAGGTTTACATGAAGCAGTAGCTTTAAATGTTTTTCCAGGCTGAATAATTTATCTCATTATAATGTGTTACTGTTAGTCACCAGAGGGTGCCATTGCTGTGATCTTCCACATTCTTGTGCTAAAAACCACAGAATTTTGGAAGAGGTACTACTTCTAAAGGAGACCTCTTCCTTTAGTTGTATAAAGCAGTGGCAAGAAATAATAGCCTTATGCAGAACAATTTGCAGAACTGACAGCAGAGTACTGTGGAGATTCAATTCTTCAGGTGCTGTTGCTTTCAAGAAATCAAGTGGTAAGTGGAAAAAACAAGTCCTAAAAAGAGACTTCTTCCTGGTTATCCACTTGGCTTCGTTACACAAACACATTTAACTAACATCAATTACTCTGTAGTTGCCTACAAACTCTACATCACTCAAGTCACCTCAGGTTTCTGGATACTTAGTACTGTGGGGCAGAACAACATTGGTGTCAGAAGAAGAGGCAGTTTCATTTGTGAATGAAATTGCTGAAGGAGATATAGTTATCACAGAATAAGTTGCAGATATACTTTGTGCTGGCTCATATAGGCATTCAGTTCAATGTCCCTTACCCAATAGACAGAATGTGTAAGGGCTTGTGCTTATTGGTTCACATAAGTCTGTGGTTGCACAGCTGTCATTCATCTGTGGTCATCCATCTCATCAAGTCAGAGAGAGATTTGCACAAGGTAGATTCTAAGAAATTTAATTGATTTATGGAATATAAAACAGTTACTGTTCATTCACAGAGTATAGCACACTGCATTTAGATGCAGTGAACTCATGCTTATACCTTTTGTCCTTTGGTATTTTCTCTTTGCTGCCATATACCCAACACAGCTATCCAGGTAACTGAGATAAAACTGTGAGATTAGGAAGCTTCTTTTCTCATAGGTGAGGGTGGAAGAGAAAGTTTTGATAGGGTTTTTTTTTTTTTACTTCTGAATTATTAAGAACTACATTGGTACTATTGAGTGCCTTCAAATAACATCTCTATGGGACAGAGTTTTACAGCTTAACCATTCAGTGGACAGGATAGCTTTTGTCATGTCTGAAGTTATGAATATCTCTGAAGTTGCTGACTGTTGAAATCATTCTAAGACTTTCCAATATCGCATTGCTGATACAGAGAGGAAGACTGTTCAGTTGATGAAATTGTATTTGCCAGGAAGTTCAAGATGCCTATGGAAACTGATACTTCCTTGCCATGTTTGCCCTATTGAAAACTGAGATACCATCTTGTAAGAAGGCATAATATCATTCAATTATAACAACATGCCTGTAGGCAAGGCACAATATGTGAGCATCATTTGTTTGCTTAGAGCCATAACTGTCATTCAGAAATATTGAAAGGTAGCAGTTGGATTTTTTCACACAAATGGTTAAGGGACTTTTCTCAACATCAAATTAGCGTTCAAGAGTGAAAATGTAGCTTCTGTTTCCTCAGATGCTGAGCTGTAAGAATGAGTAATCATAATTCCTGAGGGTAGAAATGTTGAGTTGTTTTGTTTTTTTAAAAAAGAAAACTTTGAGTTGTAGTAGACACAAAACAAGTTTATCAATTTTCCATAGAACACTTCTGTTTAGTAAACCTCAAATAAGATGATTTATGGTGTCCAGTTTTCTTTGGAAAGAGGGAATTATTTTAAAAGAAGTTGTATACTATTTTTCTGTCTCCCACACAATGCTATAGCTTTGAGCTATATTGCACAATATGAATGGAGACAAATCAAGGGAATGGATATAATTGCATAACAGAGTAGAGTTTGTCTTTTTTTTCCTTTCTAAACTTTTTGCCAAGTAAAACACAACATCACTAACACTTGGGATGAACAGTTTTGTAAACTGCATGGAAAGAAGGTGAGTTGTAGGATTAGGCAAAGGCTTAGACTGTGACCTGCAGTATGAAAAGATAAGTGGGTGAGAACAAGTAGTGGGACATGATGTGCGAAAGAAGGAGGAATCCAAGGATGCTGCAGAGAACTCATCAAGTGCTTAGGTTTTGAACAGCCAATGAAACAACACACCTGGGTGAAAAAGTAGTAATCTGCCATCAAAAGTGTTTTTACTAGTCATGCATGTGTTCTGTTTTTTTTAAAGCATGCTAGAGTAACACAGAAACTAAGTTGTGATGGTTTTCATCTGTATATAAATGCTGATGTTCACTTTAATATCCTTGTTTGTCATACCAAACCTTCTAAGCTGTTGGCCATGAAGGGCTAATGTGTCAGCAAATACCACAAGATTGCTAGGAATTGAATACTTGTTTTTGTGTTACATGTTTGTGAAGGAAATACAAATATTTGGAGTTTTATTTTCTTTCTCATTTTTATGCATTTCATGGTTATATCTAAAGCTAACAATAAATATAAATAATTCAGTTACTTTCCTTCCTTTGCAGAGTTCTCTGCATTTCCAGTATTAAATAGCTCAATAATAAACCTTATCTTGCACAGTCCTGTCAATATATCCCTGGGTAGCTGCTCACAGCCTCCTTGAGTCTCGATTGCTAGATTAGTTTGCTAGCTCTAATTTTCTGGATAATTACTGCATACTTCAAGACCACTTCTATTGTGATACCCAGTTTTTATATTTTGATATACTTTATTTCTTGACCCATATTTTGACTTCCCTGAGAGTATCCGAAGACGAGTACCCGTATTCAGTTTAATCCTAAATTCTGGGATTGGATGACAATCCAAGCCTGTATTCTATCTTTTTCAATCAGGAGTCATTGTCTTCCTTCCTCTCAGCTCTCTATTTGTGGACTTAATGTCCTTACCTAGAACTAAGGACATTCTATATACAATGGAGCACCATATCAGCTTTCTTAAGTGACAGAATGCCATCTATTTTTTCAAATGAACAAGTCTATTAATTTGAATCAGAATTCCTCCTATGCTTTCAGAGCTTTGGGTGGTTTGAATTAATTCATTACATTTTACTTCCACAGATGTCAGGACAGATGAAGGCAGCCTGGTGTGAATACCATTAGGATATTTTGTGCAGTGAGAGAAAAAGATAAATAAGAGACCTATGATAAATGTTAGAAGACTGACCTATAACCACAGCAGGCAGACATTAAGAATCAATGTTTTTTATCTTATCCTCAGTCCAGCTGTTTTGATAAAGATCCTGAGAAAACATTCCAGGTGCAATCAGTACTGCAGCACTTTAACTTGGAGGCTAGAACTGTGGGGAGAGGATTTGAACATAATTATGGGGACGTCACGTACGACATCACTAAGGAAAAATAATTATACATGGTGGAGTGTAAAGGCAGGAGACCAGATGGAATACGCTTTTCATGGCTTTTGCCAATCCTCTGATAATTTAGATTAACCTTTTCTTGTGTTGGTCACTTTTTTTTACTGGCATTTTTCCCTGTATTTCACATTATTTTCCATCTTCCATTTGTTCTGCCTTTCTGTATTTTTTTTTAGTATAACATACTGCCTTGAGCTTACGACTTTAATGTGGTTCCAGATAACTGCCTAGTTTTGTATGACACGTGATGGCTTAAAAGCACTCTTTATAAAGCAGAATATTACAGTGTGAATGTGCAAAGTGAGGTTGGGGTTTGGCTTTTTTTTTTTTTGTCCTACATATGATGGATTCTTTGCATGGTTTAAGAAGATGGAGGAGTAAATCATCTTACAGAAATAATGACCATCTTAGAAAAACAATCTGAAATAATCAATATTTTCCCCTTTTTGAGTTTTGTCCCTCCTTATTTGAGTCTAGCTCACAAAACAACTTCAGGTTGGAAATGTTCCAAATAATTTCTGTGGTGATAAATTTTGACACTCTTTAAAATATTGATTTCATGTATTTCCTTTTTGTTAATCTTCTTGTGCCATATGTACTAGTAGAACTCTCAGGTTTTTTAGCCTGAAAGAAATGTGGGGTTTTTTAACAAACAAAAACTTTTCAAACAGTTTTAAATGTGATTTGAAGCTCTTAGTCTTACTTGCACACTGCTGTTATGTCTCAGAGGAGTAGAACATACGTGGCAACCTCTCCAGCAAGATCCTCTCAAAAGAACATATTAAAGATGAAATATAAGGATTTTTAGATCAAAAGGATAATGATTTTTTAAAATCTTTACTATGTGATAAATTAGTCAGGAGGTATTATAAAGATGTACAAACTTGTACAAGGACAGAGAAGAAAAAGTAGACAGTGACTTTGAAATTAGTATAGACATAAAGCTAAAGACATACTTTCACAAGTTTATTACGAACCAACAGATAAGTACTGTAGCATATGCTCTTGTTAGAAACCTGAACTGAGTCAGGACAAGTGTGATGAGAAAAAATATTGATACCATCACAAATACTTTATTTTATCAAGGATTTTATTGTATTAGCAGAGATGCTAGAATGCTCTGACATAAATTAAACAGGAGTAATGCAGTTACTCAAAAGCCCAACATTTCCCCTTGATGTCCCTCAATTCTTACTGTGCAATACAAGCTGTGTAACAAACAGGGTGAATAAAATGATACCTTCTATATATGATACCATATATCAGTATGGACAGAAGTTGCATTTTTCTGATGGGAGTTATAACCAACAGACTTGATTTTGTAATTATGAAAAATATCTACTATTCAGTAAAAGCCCAACAGAATTTCATAGCAATGAGACAGACGTATCCAAAGGCGGATGCTGGACCAAAACACCTAATACTATGGTAATTTCCATTTCATATTTCTTATGAGAGCACGTATATGACTCATTCATGCTTAAAATGCATTTGTGAATGGATTTATCATTTAGTTAGTATGTAATTTTTGCATCAGAATGCAAATATAGTGAAACCCTTCCTAACAGATGAGCTCTGCAGAAAGAGGTAGCAGCAGGAGAGTTTATACTGTAGCTTTCCATGTGAGCTTTGTAGATAAGCCTTACCTTCCCGTCCCCAACCCCCTAGAGAAAGATATGCTGTAACTAAATCTATAGTCTTCATTTCTGTTTATCTAATTTTTCAGTATATATTTTAATGATTTATTAGAGGTAAGGTAAATTTCACAGCTCTATGAACTGTTATCATGCTTATGGAAGCACAGTAAATTGTAATCAAGTTTAGTAAGTCTTAACAGGCAAAGGAATTTTGTAAGAATTAGAAACAAAAAGTTTGTTTCCGTAAGTTCATTTAAGTTTTAATTGAATAGCATTAATGGTATTTTAAGAAGGAGTTTGTGAAATAATCAGACAGTAAGTTCTTTATTATGATTTATTACTAATAATAAAGGATAGCTCTAGTTTGCATGCCTACAAATAGTGAATTTATATAGCAAGGCTATAAAACTGTGGTGATTGTAGATATGGAACCTCTAATAAATGTGCATAGTTCTAACAGTGTTGAGTGTAGTCCATGCTCTGTTGACTTGTGCACACAAAAAAGGTATTCATCAGTCTGAGAGTGTTTGCAAACCTGATGAAATTGATTTTGTATAGTGATGGTCTCAAAATACTTGACTCATCTTTTAAAGAGTTTTTGAAGGCTGAGGAATTAAAATGACAGAACCAACAGTTTTTATAGAGACTTTTTCTTAAAGTTCAGCAAGTGAATTTTGATTAATTTGTGCAAGAATTTATATTAAAGATCCACCCCATTATGTTCATCTTAAGTAAATTCATCTCATCTGCTCTTATTAAAGAGGTACTATAAAACCCTTGTCAAACAGCCTTTATTTAGCAATAGCAATATCATCATGCAGGTTAAACATGTGCTTGTGTACTGGTTCATACTCTAAGTCAAATATTTGGAAGAAAAAAATCTCTCATGTTAGTTTTGTTATGTAAGGATTGCTATCTGTCACCCAAGCATACACTTACATAGGACCTTAACAGGCAGCACATGCGCTGCCTGTGCTTGATTCAAACCTAACACCACCACCCAAAGCACACCATGTGCTTGATTCAAACCTAAAACAGTGTCCGGTGTGGCTCTGAGCGTTCCTGCTTTTGATGTCCTGGTTAAGGATGCCCTTTGGGGTGATGATCTTACAGAGGCCCTTGGTGGTGGCTCTCCCAGTGCTGCATTGCACCTTGCCTCATTCAGTATTAGGCAAGAGGTACCTGCACAGTCTGTACCAGTTTGAGCTGAGCTGCCTCATGTTAGTCTGTGGTGACCAACACTTCCCACCTGTAACTGCTGAGCTCCTGGTGTGAACAGCGTTGTTTTAAAACACCATGCACACTAAGTTTATTCACCAGCTGGGGAAGTGTTTGAAGGACCAGCAGTTGGAAGTTCAAGGCAAGACTCTACTAGGTTGATTCTCATTAGTGGTAAACATTTAGTTCTTGATCATGATGCACTACATACTTGCAGAGCTGGTGCTCACCAGCTGAGCCAGCTGTGCAAAGGCAGCACTCAGGGCTGAGCTGGTGGCCAAGCTCCCCCATGCTCTCCATGGCCTAGGACAGGCTGCTGGCCACGGATGTCTTGGCAGTGGCAAGCTGGAACTGAAGCCAGTAACTTTATCTTCCCCGATTTTCTTCACTCTTCCTCAGTGCTTTTATGCTTCTTGTCCTTCTCCTCCTAGAGCAAGATATTGTTTACTCCCAGCATAGCATCTTGGTTTTAGGACTATGTTCCTCTGGAAGCACTTGTCCTTGCAGATTTTACTTCCTGCACATGTTTTCCAGTGTCCCGTTTGTCCAACTGTATCACAACTCTCCTTTTGCTTCTGTGTGGTTGTACATTATTTATGTACTTAATTTAACAGTGTTACAAAATCCTTCTGCACTGTTGCTGATTGTGATTCTTGCAGTGTTACAAGGTTAAAAAATGTTCATATGCTGTTGCAAGTTGTGCAGGTTTTATTCCAGAGCCCTGCTGTCGAGGCAGATGGCAGGCAGCCAGCCTTAGGAATACAGCAGCCTCTGCCTTGGCTGTCTTGTCCCAGGACAAAAGAAAATGTAAAAAAAGATTAGCTTTGAACCCACATTCTAAGACTTCAGTTTTTTCCACACATCATTGGAACCTTGATGTAAGCCTTTTCTGTCCATAATGTGCAGGTAGGGGAGGTGTTAGAGCTGTTGCACTGTCCTGCCATGTGATGGTAACCAGGGGCAGGGAGGGCAGTGCCACTGGGACTGGACACTGTTTAGGGGGCATGAGCAAGGAGTCAAGCTCTGATTCAAAAGCTGCTTTGATTAATATAGCTATTAAAACATCAGAAAAGCAATAAATCACTTCCCTAATATACATAGGACTTGGATGATGAAACCTATTTCTTATTTGTTTCAGGAGACTTTGCTACTTGAGTTGTTCTACCATGCCTTTAACTATGTGCAGGGTTTATTTTTGTTCACATCTGTTGTAAAGTGTGGAACATAGTATGCCTCAGAGTTCTAGCTGAAGCTCCATGATATTTCAGTGAACAGTGATATTCACCTTCTGTGTCAGGACCAAATTGTGCTGCATTTCTGGGGTGGAGATGACTGTGGTACCTCATGGGCCCCTATAACTGCTTAAGGGCCAGTATTCCATTGATTGCTGTGCCTGGGCTTCTCTTCCACTTCACACTGGATTTGAAAGAGATACTTGGTGACTTAAGAAGTAGATGCATAATCTATACATTTGTCAGTGGGAAGGAAAGAATCGTTTTGGCTCAGACACAGATACTGGTCCTATTGTCTCAATGGCTGCTAGTGAAAAATATTTCCCTAGAAAATAACTAGACAGAAAAAATAAGTTGGACTTCAGAGGATTTGAACTACAAAATATGCAAATTACAAGAATTCGACATACTGTCAGGCTTACACTTTTTCCCTTGATACACAGAATTTCTGTGATCTGCTCAGTCCAGCATCTTATTTGTGCTATTTATTTTTACAATGAAATTTGTAAGTGACTTCCTGGTTTATTTTTTTCTGTTTTAATATGAGCATTTTATGATGGGAATTCAAAGTCCAGTTTGGAGTGTTATGCTTTAGACATCTGTCTCCTTAAAACTTAAGTGAAAATACAAGATGGCTATTTGAATAGCAGGGTGTCAGCAACAGTGTTTCAAAGTGATGCAAGAGGTGATGGTGCTTCCTTACGCTTCTCTCATCATAGACCGTGTAAAACATTTGTGCACTTGTGTGGGTAGTTCTTTGGAAAAGAATAATAACCAGGTCCAAAACAAGATGTCAGATCTAGTTAATCACTGTACTAGAGACACATTACTCTAAGTCTTGGTTAGGAAAATAGTAATCAAAGTCTTTGGTTTGGTTTCATTTGGGGAGACAGATGGCAGATCTGCTCAACGGCAAATATCCAAAAGAAATTTTTTTAAAATCCTATCTTTCAAAACATGGCAATCAGAATCATCTTGGAAAGGAACTATTAAATTTAATAAGCCATATGTTCAGTGAATTTACTTATTTTGTTTTGAGATGTAGACATAAAATTCACCTCTGTGTCCTTTAGTGTAAACTAACTACCTTATTCTCTGCTACACAATTAAGGTGTTTAAAAACGTTCCACGTGTGCAACGTGTTATTAACCTAATACAGAAACTAGTTCTCATGTTGCTGAAATAAATGCATTTAGGTGAACAGTCTGCAGTTTACCAGAGTTCCCTCTGTGGAGTTCAGCGTGTTTGAAGATCAGATTGACTGGCAGCTTCCTTGGTATACATAAAACAGATCTAAAATTATTTCAAATAGAAATTCTCTGAGGATTGTATCATCTTTGCCGTTCTGTTGTACTGAAGTTGCAGATGTGCCAGACTGTTCTACAGGATTATAAATGCATTAGTGAAACCCTAATACACTCTCTAACAAATATGCAGTGCAAGAGGTTTTCTTAGCCATCTTGTACCCACTCATTTTATTTATTTCATGTAATTGACATGTTGTTCTGCTTTTATAGCTTGTTAAAATGAGATGTGAAAATGGCTGTAGCTAATGGCTGCTGGAAAATCTTTTCCCAAGGTAGGCAGGAAGAACATTTCAGAAAAAATACATTGCAGGTTTTAAAGCACAGTGCTCTCCCAGTGAGAAGCAGAGATTGAAAAGATGGATCTAATGTATTAGTACGTATAGTAGAAGCAAGTTTTTATGACCTTAAATATATATAAATGAACATCATATGCAAATACCCAAGCATTGAAATGGCATCCTATTGTAGGTGCAAGGATAGCTGAGTAAGTGAGGGCTCCTTTGCACTGTGATGCTTATACTGAGACGTAGGTGTGGTGTGAAGAGTCTGGTGGTAGCAAAGGGTGGGGAGAGTCAGAGAATACCTGAAATGAGGCAATCCAAGCGTAATCTTGCTCACTCTTTTCTAGCAAACTGAGTATGTTCCTTGATTGTGCTCTTCCCCCTCCTCAGGTGCAGTGTCTCTTTCACCTGATGATTCCTTAAAAGCTGATCCTTTCTCCAGCCACTGGGCAGGTGTGATCCAGAGTGGGAGCGCACAGGAGTAATTTCTTTTGACATTTCAATGCAGTCTGACCTATATTCCCTTGCTCTATGAAAGCCACAGTGTAGATTTGTTCCATCCCCACCCTTTCCTAGAGAGTCTGGTTTCTTGCTTTCCCAAGGGCCAGGTTGTTCAGCAAAGTTTTTGTTTTAAAGGGTGTTTGGCTTTTTGTTGTTGCTGCCGTTTGTTTTGTTCTGCTTGTTTAATTTTTTTTCCCCCTGACAGTATAGCAAAATTGGAAACATACTGCACAGATTTTCTTTTTATCCTTCCAGAGTCTGCTACCTTTATATCTATCTCCCCTTGGGTTGTTAGAACATGGGGATATTGATGTATCGGTGAAACCAGCCTGGAGAAACCTGGGTACTTCTTGCTGAAAGAATCCAGCCTAAACAGACCCTGTAGGTTAATGGTTTTAATAAAGTTATGTTTCCATATTAGGGTCTTTTCTTCCCCTTGACCTCTCTTGTTTCTATGTCTTTATGAAATTACTTTTAGCTGGACATTGACCTTAGCCATTAAAAAAGGAAAATTGTCTGTGATGGTTTAGCCACAGTTCTCATGATCTTGTTTTGTGGGCTTTAGTCAGCCAAAAAGTTGTTTGAGTTCTGGGGAACCTTTTCCATAAATTACTGTGGCAGTGAACTCTGTCTACTTTCCAGATAGGATGAATAAAACCACTGCTCATTTAGAGAGAGATAATTATCATGTAACATACTTTGTCACGCTCTCTCCCTTTTCCTTCTCTTTAGCTATAAATATTTCCCACTTACTACTGTCAAAATATAAATCTATATGTGCTTTGTGCAGAGAAAATCAGGACTCAGGATTATAGTAAAAATTGGAAGATAAAAGCATCTAATTTTATTTTCCAGCACGTTCTTGTGGTTTAGAAAAAAATACTGTAAAAGAATACAAGTACCAGAGTACAGCAGCTCATTTGAGTATGATTCTACTTCTTATCAGTCATTTGGATTTTCTTAACAATTACTGTTTTCATTTCTCTGTGTACTCTTGAACTTTTCCAAAAGGAGAAGTACCTATCACCCTCCAAAACTACAGAGCTCTGTGCACGGATACATCTTGTAGAAGAGAGAGATCCTATCCCTGGGAGAATTTGTTTTTAATTCCTGGCACCAGCTGATAATGGTTTGCTAACAGAGGAACAAAAAATGAAATGCCGTAACAGATTTTAATACTGCACAGCATAAACTGTGTTTTAGCTTCACAATAAGTGCAACATAGCCTGAATAAGAAATCTCCTACCATGAGATGTTTGCAGTTCGAGTTGATAGAAGTTGTACTGAAAGAATCCATCAGGACAATGTGGAGTAGTTAATCCCAGTGCAAAGACAGAGGCTACATAGGCAGAAACAGAATACTTTGCCTTCCTCTAACAAGACCATGTAAAAGCAGCTTGATCTATGATTTTTAACTCATCTGTACAGTCATTCTGTATTTATTAACAAGAGCAACTAATGGAAAGTAGTTCAAAACTGAAACCAAATCAGTATGAAATGTGAAGCCTGATAAATCAAACTGACTTACTTATTGTAAGTCACGCAAAACCTGCTACAGTTGTTTGACAGTGCCTCTCTGAATACGTTTCATGGCTCCTTTCTGTTTTGGTTTTGTCAAAGTAGAGGCAAGGCTGATTCTGAACTGTGAAGTGCAGCATAAAATGGGATATGGATCCAAGGTGTAATTTAGAAAATGTAGGGCTTAACTGCAAGAAACTTTGACAGGGTAAACTGCGGGCAGATGAGTACAGCACCTCCTCCCACAGAGTCAGGACACTCCAGCCTGTAGAGAAGACATAAATTAACACCTTTTTATTCTGCAGTAGCAAGGAACTATTGAGGCATGATTAGATAGAAATCCATGCAAATACCTAGTGTAGTGCCTGATAGTGCTACTTTTAAAGAGAAATTTTCTTATTTTTCTCCTGGATGTCACTGTGTATACTGTCAGATTAATTTCTGTGATTTGAATTGCTATCAGGAGAAGCACAGAGTCTTTCCTGTGATTCTTATCCATTTATCTTTTAAGCTATAGTGACATTTAAAAAAAAAAAAAAAGAAAAGAAAAACATTACAATGCTGCCCACCATGATTTTAAATGGCCTTTTCAGTATTTAACAACTCTTGAAAAATGAGAGAGGATTTTACTTTCGGGTTTTCACCTGAAAAAGTGAAAGACAATAGAGGAAGTCTGGTGTAATTGTAGTGTCCTCTGTCACTAAGGGCATTGCACTGTTTCACTGCTGGCTCATTGTTTGATCTGGAAATTTACAGGACTGGTAAAATCTGGTGGTACCGATCAGTTCAGTGGTATGTGAGGCTATTTTGTACCTGTCTGGAGAATGAGCTGCTCACTCACTGCCCCCAAATGGGATGGGGAGAGAACCAGAAGGGGAGAAGTAAGACAATTGGTGGGTTAAGATAAAGACAGTTTAATAGGTAAAGCAAAAGCTTTAGGTTGTTGTGTGGTCTAGGAACCTATGATTTGTTTTGTGGAAAGAAATTAAATTGCAAATTACTAAAAAAGTAAAATTTCCACCTAGGGACAAAAAAAGAGGATAGCTTACAGAGCTGACTTCTTATACAATAGACAGTTTATTTGGGTAGTTAAACAAAGAACGAGAAGTTTTCCTATTATTAAAACATCTTAGAAGTTGCTAGGAAAGGGCTTAGTTTTTATTCTGTGTACCAATACCAATTTTTTAGAAAAAATATTTACAGTGTAACATTTGATTTTGATACAATAGCATAGCACCTGCTAGATGTGTTACAAAGATTCATCAACTGTTGTGTGCCCGTTCCAGTGTAAAATATTGGTAAGATGAAGTATATCAAACACATTTATCTGCTGCAAATCAGTTTGTCTCAGAAAAGACTCTGTTAAATTTTATGGAGCCCAATTTTGTTACTGATACACCTTCTGAAATTTATCTGATATACGTATTTTTCTTCCTTGATGGGTCAAATGAATCATCCTTTCTTTTCTTTCTCTCACAGAATGGACAGTAGGAATAAAACCACCGTATGCCATTTGTGTGTAAGTGGCATGATTTACCACCCGTTTCAATATAAAATCATAAAACTTACAGGACATGGTTAATACATAACCATCAAAATAACAGAGTGCAATTCTAAATTTATGAGGCTGAACTTAACACTGAATATCAAATAAGAACCACATTGATTTCTGTAGCACATGGCTTAAAAACACATTAGGTGGCATAACTGCAAGACAGTACATTGATTTAAGCGTAAAATGCATAGCACTCAATACTTCACCACCCAATGTTTCCCAGTAATGAACAAAGCTGTTGTATATTGATGAAAGGAAAATTATTTGTTTTTGTTAGGTTATGGCACTCGAGCAGATGCCTTGCTTTTAGACTAGGTAGGCATAATGGGAATCGCCCTCAGGAGCAAGTGATGTTGGACACCTTGGAGAGGGAGTTACGTGGTGATCTCTGCATAATGTGTTTTAAGAAATATGTATTTAGTCTGGCCTTAATGTGAGTCTGAATTCAGGCACCCTCGTTTCAGGGAGAGTGCTTTGGCAGGTACAGAAGATTCATTGCATTTTGGAGGCCTCTAATCGCTTTTAAAATGTTAAACATTTGCCTTCTTGAATCATGGCCAGAGAGTAAGTCTATAAATCTCTATCACCCTTGCTCACTGAGTTTTGCCAAAATTAACTCTGTTTACATCAGGAAACACATTTTTGCCTTATTTAGTCCCCAATACACAGAATGCCTCAGCAAGTGAAGAGATTCATTGACTTTAGTCTAAGCTCCCCCAAAGATTAATTGGATTGACATTGGCAATTCGTCTAGATTTAATCTTAAGTAGAAAATTCGGCATTGAGGTTGAAATCAGGTCTGTTGGTTTCCTCACAGCACACCGTATCTAGAGTGGCATCTTTGTCCTTTTTAATGCTCCAGTGATGCGAATGGGACTTGAAGCAGCTCAGTCAGTGGCTTGAGGTGAGTGTGGTCCCTGGTTACTGCCTGTACTGGGGGGACAGCCACCCACACAGGTAATGCTGCCCTCCCAGCAGTCGTGCATGAGAGCTCTACCCCTCACCTATGAGAACAAGACAACAGAAATCTGTTAGTGATGAAGGATATGGCCACTTTGAACATGCACATATGTATATTAGATACACTTGTGCACAGATACACACATCAATATGTATCTCAGCATTGTCCTGTGAAGTATTCCTACCCCCGCGTCGGGTCTGTGGCATCTTGCAGGATGTGCCCTTTGGATCGTGTAGATTTCTTAGCTGCACTAAGCAGATATCAGAGCCGAGTCTGTGTTGCATACTCAAAAATTTCACGGGATCCTCCTTTGGTTATCAGTGTTTTAAAAGCAAAAAATGGATGCAGTCTGCATTTCACTTTTGCCAGCATTTTGAGTTACTTTTTTGTATCATATAAAGTTTAAGTATTAGTCTCCGTGACATGCAAAATGGACTGAGATGTTTAAGAATAATGTTTTTAATCATCATTGACATTTTCAGGGAAGATTAAAATTTAATAAAATTAATTGTCCATTTTCAAATGGCTCACTTTGCAGTTAATCATACACCTTTAGCTTCCACTACAGATATGTATCTTTTTCCTGCAGTGGGTTTTTTACCTTGAAACTTACCTGTAGTAATAATTATGATAATTGATTAAATAGTTGGTTATAATTTTATCTTCAAATTAATGCAATGTAATTGTAAGTTATGGTTAGTCTGAAACAAACTCCTTTTTTAATCTTATTGGAAAGGACCTTTTCTGAACTCCTACAAATATTTTTTTCTGTTTCCTCTAAAGGAAACTCTCCAACTTGCTAGAAGAATATAACTTACCGGGGTTATATTTAATGGCAAGTGCAGAATACGTTGCTTTCACTGCTGTGCATCTCTAGTAATATAATTTGAAGTGCTAGGGCCCTTTGCATCCATTTCTGAATCTATTATTAGTTGATTAAATTAGCTGGCTGGATCAGTACAGTGAGAAGAGACACAGTAATGATATTACAGAATTAGTATGCTATGATGAATTGTCAAGAAAAGTAACTGTGACAGCCCTGTGGCCATATGCACTTAGCCATGCAATTTATAGTCATTTGAAAAGCCAAGGACTTTTCAGTTTTGGTTAGGAAATTTGTTCTTGCTTTTGACAGAAGTTGAGGGATATGTGTGTATCGAACAAGAGGGGGTTTACAGTGCCAACATGAAAAGAAATCAAAGGCTCTCTTCAACTGCTAGCATTTGGGTGATTTACAAAGAACAAGCTACAGAAAAGGATGACTTTTATTGTAGCTGTGCCAGTTCTTTTAAATAGATTATGATATGATAGTACATAGCATATGATAGTGCAGTTCCTTTACAGTTGTAGAAAATAGTATTGCTTAGAGTAAGATAAAGGTGAATGCAATCAATCTCATATCACAATTTCAGTAGTTCTAGGGCAGCAAAAATTTTGGTCAAGCAGCAGGGCCTTTTTTAGGAGTCCAGTAAAAATAGCTGGATTTTATTATTACAACTGATTTGAAGCTATTAAAATGTGTCTTAGTTTGCCCTTATGCAAATATTTGTAAGTAAAATAAAGATTGCCAAACACCGTCAAAATTGCTGGTAGTTACGATAGGTAATCAGCATGTAAAAATTGACTCATGGCCAATGTTGCAGCAGTTCCCACACTTTTCAGTTTGCCCTGCTTTAGTTGCTGGACACTTGGAATTTAAATTTAAAATCTTGCTACTTTAACATTTACCATATTGTGGGTTGGCTCTCTCTGTGATATTCTTAATCATTAAAGCCAATTCTACAAATGTATTTTCAAAGTTGTAACAGGCATGAATAGAGAAGCAAGCAGACTACTCCAAAAGACAACAGATTGTATAGTTAACTCATTCTTTTTGTGAGCCTAATAAATCTTACAGCAGTAGTGCTATGGATATGTAATCTTTACTGAACATCAGACTAAGATTCTTGTTGAGCTGTATGAAGTGGAGTGTTAAGTAATTTTGTTAATAGTAGTTATATCAGTTAAAACTCTTGTGAAGAAAAAGGGTGTGTATTCTGTTGTATTTTCAGGACTTATGTGATGAGGTGTAAAAGGAATTTCTTAATTTTGTAAGCAACCACTACATTATATATGATACTCCCAGGGATCTCTTCCTGGTACTCGGGTGATGGAGATGATTCTTCAGACCTCTGTATTTGCTACCTGGTGCCCAGACAGCAGAACTGTCTCTGTGTCCACTGCAGCAGATCTTTTTTTCATGCATGTTCTTGGATGGCTTTAGGAACAAATACCATTTTTTTCTTTTCATAAAACATTTTCGCATTCTAATTTTAAGATTAGACAAACATTTTCATAGCTGTAGCCTGAGGTAAACCTCTAAAGATTCCTTAGTCCATAGGCAAGGCATATCAGTTTATACATAGATGAAGATCTTACCACTTGAGGCATCTCTTCCTCTGTTTTGCTCTCTTGATCATCAGAAAGTTTTTCTTAATGTTTCAGTCTTTTTTACCACAACTGTTGAATGGATTGTTCCTTCTGATTAAGATTTTCTGTCTTCATTTAATTGTTAGATTCATTTCAGATCTTACTTTTGAGTTGTACATATTAATTTTTAGCATTAATACATAAAGTGAAATGTAGTGTAATGTAGTCATAAAAATAATGTTCCCACCACAGTTTTCTTCAAAATGAACTGGCAACAGTTTTGGTTTTTTACTGGTAGAAGGCTTAATATCAGTAAAATGCTAAATTCTACTGTTAATACTGGTATTAATTAAGAAAACTATTTATACAGACCTTTAGTTTAAGTAGTCCTTTAACTTCAATGTAAAATAGCTCAAATACTCATACATTTCCAAGTTAGAAGCATGCATACATTTTATTTTTTTTTAATGAGATAAATTATTTGTCAACTGAGTAAGTGAGATCCTAGGACTATGTACTTTTCCTGGATTGACCTGGACAGGATCTTCCCTGAAGCCATGACCTAATAATAATAATAATGATAGTTGGTGTTGGGGTGTTTATGTGAGTTTTATCTTTACCTTTGTCTTAGATGTATTAAAAAATCTAGTCTAGTAAGCTAGTCTTTGCATAATTATTGCATCTATTTAGCTCTTCAGATGTCAATCAGTCCATGTTTCAGTGAGTTTTTGACTTGTTCTCATGCTCTGTTCCTGCGGAGCTGTGAACTCTGTATTGTTACCTGCATGCAGTCTAGGTAATGAGCGCTACAGTCACACAGTAATTTCCTAATCTTCCTCATCTATGTACTGATAACAATTAGTATTGTTACTCTCATGCTTATATGCAACGGCAAACTGAATATTTTTTAAAAGCCTAATCAAAAAAACAACAGAAAAATACCCCACATGGAAAATATAGCAATGAAATATTTCTTTGGAGTTGTTCTCTTCACCACAGTTACAACATCATTAATTAAAAAGACTTATTTTTGTATTGCAATAGAAGCAGCTTCTTCTGAAACAGTTGATCAAAAGCTGCCCTTGTGAAACAAAGCAAACTTCTGTTGATTTCAATGGGTATCAGTGAGTGTAGGACTAGATCCAAAATTTAAGCTCAGTAAAATTGAAGAGATACACGAGATGAAAATAATTTTGTATTTTATTTGCCTTGCTGTATGTGGCAAAGAGTTTTTTATGATTTGGGTGTTTGATTTGGGGACATGTTACACTTGGGTGAACTGAGGTGATTAAACTTGATCTCTGAGTCACCCAAGATGTGAGAAGGTGAGCATTTAAAAGCTTGCTTGTACAGAAGTGCTTGGTCTCTTTTGTAGTGTGTAGTCAAGCTTGTGAGTATTTGCTTTTGACAGTAACTTTTCAGAGACAGAGCTCGCCACCTGGAATAGGCAAAAGATTGCTTTCTCTTAAAACAAACAAACAAACAAAAAGCTCTTTTAGTAGATGCTTTTAGAAGCATGGACAGTGAAAAATAGTAAGCTGTGGTTCTGTAACATGAACTTTTTCCATATTGATGGATATTGTGTGCCTTGACCCAGAGAAGGGCCTCTCAAGCCTCCAGTGCCTGGATCACTCTGCTAAATGCTCCTCAGAAATAAAGAGTAAGTCAGAATGATCTGAAAAATATTGCCCAGAATATTTTGTCACCCTATTCTGTATTTGGAATCTAAAGAGCACTTAAACCTGAGCAGGATAACGACAGTTGCACTGAAGAGTCCACTCTTGCAATCCGTGGAAATGAATGCCTTTGATGTCCGTTCACTGCAGAGAAACGCAGTAAGCAGCTAAATGCCTTAATGCATTCTGCCACTGAGCGATCTAAAAGCTTCCATGTGCATCGTGGAGCTTGTGCAGTAAGGTTTTCACTGTCAGCAAAGGAAAATGAATGCCTTTAGCTTTAAAGTTTAAATGCCTTGCTCAGCAGGGAGCCCAGAGAGATTTGTTCAACTGAAATGAGCTTATAATAAGGCTTTCATCCAAAGATAAGCAAGGACAACATTCAGTAGCTCTCTACTCCCTCACCAGAAAATACAAATAGCTTTCTGTATGTGTTATGATGCTGTTATTGTCTTTCATGTGATATGTTGCAATTCATGCTAATAGACATTTTCCATCGTAGCCTGCGATGAGGCCATGTTGTAACTACATTATATTTAGAAATGCAGCAAAATAAGAGTTGCAGCTTACATATTAATTTGTTTGTTTATTTTACCCCACCAAAAATGAGCATTAGGCATAATATCTGCAGAAAGATTGGCAATGGGAAGATATTTTAAACCATTTAATTTAATTGTGCTCAAACTGTACAGAGGTTCAAAATACATTTAGAGAGATTCATAGCAGAAGAAAATCCATCAGTGGCTATTAAACATGAAACACCACTCCTGACTTGGGCAGATCCAGAGCTACAGATTGCTCAAGGCTCAGAAAGCATGTGGGAGCTATCACTGTGCACCCTGCTGTTGGAGACAAGAAACTAGGCTGGATGGACCATTTGTCTGACCTGGTGTGGCTATTCTTACATTCCTACTCCTGCATCTGATTTTCTAGCCTCACTCCAGTCATCCTTTCTGTTTTATGCGGTGAAGATGCAGTTTTTGACCTGCAGGTTTCATTTGGGATTGTTAAACTGGAATTTATGACTAGAGTCTCTGTCCACTCGATTGGTTTGTGTGTGGTGTTTGTTACAGGGTTTCAGAGTCTCTAATAAGCTGTTAACAAGCTGTCAATTATCGTGTTCATGCAAATTAGTGAAGCAGACAGTGAGGGACTGATGTGTACAGTATGCTAACTCAGAGGAAGTAAACTAAACTCTTCCAATTTTCATCACCGTCCTTGCCTACGCTGTCATCTTAATGTCTGTAAAGCATTCATCTTGTCTTTTCCTTTATATCATGTTTACAAATTCAATACAGTAGTTAAATATCAATTAGTACAGGTCATATTTTGTGTTAAATACCAAGCACCTAAAAATAGAACAATGACATTTAGATACCAAGGACTTCAATTAATCTATCTTCATGATGGTTTAAACGTGTTATTTACAATTTGCTGGTTTTCTGCAGTTCACTGGAATCATCTTGCTTTCATTTCCACCACCTTCCCTTTCTATTTTCTATTCACTTGTTTTCAATGTTATCTTATTTTCACTTGGAAATCCATTATTTCTTGGACTTTCTTTTTTAACTCTTCCCCAAGGGTTGCAAGCCAGGTGTAAGTCTCTGTACACCAGTCATCAAAACTTCTGCGGCTGCTTATTTATTTATTTCCTAAGTAATTCTCTGAAATGAAGTCTCATAGCTCATACTTCTTATCTTGGTCATGGTTCCCTCAGGAGCATGCCACAAACCTAATCTCTTTCAAATTCTCCATCAAAATATCAACATAAATTATTTGTGTCCCCCTTGGTATTCATTAACTCTTGGAATACTCACACAATGTCATTTCATACCTTGTGTAAACTAGACTTGGCTGCGTAAGCACAGATCAGTATGACCTTGCTAGTTCCAGTTAAAATTCAAATGCTTCCTTTTTTGTGCTTACCACTGCAATATTTTTTTCATCTGTTTTGAGGAAGTGGAACAAAGTAGCAATTGGTCGACTTTGCTGTTTGACCGTCGAAAGGGAAATTACTGATGGAGTACAAGTATCTAACATCTGACTGTGATGTTTAGCAAGATTTCTACTTAGTAAAAAATGGCTGGAAGATTTTGAAGGAAGTCATGTAAAAGAAAAGATACTTTTCTGGTGAATTTTAAGGCTAGTATAATCATCAAAAGCCTTTTGACTTGTGAGTTTCTCTTAAATATGTAGGCAATTTTAACTGAGGAGGTGAAAAGGTAGGTAAGCTGTGATACAATTGTGAGCAGAGTTAAGTCCATTTTTGATTGTTTGCACTCAATTGAAAGTGTACAAATGATATGCACCTGGGACTTTACAGAAAATTGTGTTTTATGGAGAGACTGCATAGATAAAACAAATCAGATTTCAGAATGCACTGTTCTATTTTAGCGTTGTACAGTTCTCTTGAACAACCAGTTCTCTTTTGAGACTACCTACTAGGACCTATCTAGATATCTTTATGCTTTAAAAAGACAATGTGCTGTCCTGGGCTTAACTCTCTGTTAGGGAACCATGGAACATTTTAGGTTGGAAGGAATATCTGATCATCTAGAGGTCACCGTGTCCCTCATGAAGTGCTTAATTCATCCTACCTCACGTTCCCTAGCAGTGGACTGACTTTAGCGTGGTGATTGCAGAAGAAAGTCTTGGGCACCTCAGTCAATAGAATGATCTAATTGTCCTGCCTCAAGCCTGTCAACAGTTCCATGATGACTTGATCAGAAGGAAGTGATCATTCACCACATAATATTTGGCTCTTGAATTTCAAACATTTAAACTCAGTTTTAGGAATGTATAAGCATCTATTTAGCTAGAGTTAAATACTCTTAACTGAGTGTTCTGCAGAAATTGAGTGGATTACGTGCCTACTGACTTGATTCTGCTGCATTAATATAAAGGACTGTTTTTCTCCTGTGAGCTGAATGGAATCAGGATCAAGTGCTAAGTAAAGTTAAACAGGCATTCATATTCATTCAGGAGCAGTACAAAGTATGTATTCAACTTGGTGCCATAATTTTCGTGTCATATCTGGTAAGCTTATTACTTAGCAAGAGCTATTAGGTGAAGTTAGGCTCACAATTACAAGGAGACCCAATCAGGCTTTTACTTCTCAGAGCACGTATGACTGTAGGAAGCTGATTAGGATATTTGTAAGATATTAGTGGGAGGCTGAGGAGTTGTCATTCCCTCTTTTGAAAAGATAGATTTATTCAAAAAGCTGTCTAATTGGATAGATAATTGATTATCTGAGTAATATTTTCAACAAAAAGCTCTCACCAGTCTGATAAAAAGCTTGTCCTTTACAGATTTTTTTTGAATATAAGATATAAGGACAAATGTCTTCCAGTTATAATTTCCCAGCTGGAACTCTATAAGAAAGATAATAGTTGTAAGAGAGCATCATACTGTCAGGATGTGTTCAAATTTACTTTTTTTTAATGGATAGTCAACAACAACTGGCTGCAGCATCTGGCATTACTGTACTGTTTTTAGAATTGTTAGTTCTCCGAACTTTGGGAATATACAATCTACAGAAAAAGGTTCAGAGGATTTGGGCTTATTATTAAAAATATCTTTAATCTAAGCATTGCCATTTAAACAATGCCTTTGGATTTCTTTTTGTGGAAGACAAAGTGAAGAAAAGGCAGATTGCTTCAAATAATAATAATAAAAAAGTTAAGATAGTCTATTACCATGTAAGTTAACTTCATAAAATTATAGAAATAGCCTTACAGAATAAAACCAGTTCTGCTTCTCATTGCTTTTCTTTTTTCTTGAGAACTTTATCAGTTCACATGTGCATTTTGTAGTTAAAACAGGGACCTTAGAGTTACTGTTTATATGTTTTTTGAGAAACTAAAGAGAACCAGTTACAATGATAAGATTGCTCACACATGGAAAAAAAGCAGCAGAAATTATGTGTCCCCTCTCTTCCCTCATGGATGTAGCCCCTAGAGAACTGGTGGAGGAAATCAGTGGCAATGCTTTATCCTTATCTCATATACTGTGAAACTCTTGCACACAATAGAAATGCATTTCACTTCAACTGGTTTAATGTTGACTTGCCATCTTGAAAGACTTTCTTCAATTATTATTACCATGGAGGTTGGGGGGGGTGAGGTGAGGTGTGTTTTTGCTTGTGTTTTAGCATGCTGATCTGCAAACATTTCAATCCATAGTCATGATTTAGAACTGTACATAATGCATGTTATAGTGGAATTAAGTCTAGAACTGGGTATGTCTTGTAGTACTCTCAGAAAAAAAAAAAAAAACCAAACATTTTTGGGGACATTCCACTTCTTTTTTAAGTAATTCAGTCTACCAGTTTTATGATGGGTCTGTGCTGCATATTCTTATGTTCTATGTTACTGTGGTACCTGTCTGATTTTCATGCATATGCTAATATCCATTTTCAGATCCAGCCATCAAATATGTATATACTCAAAGGCACAAACTGAAAGGGTGGATTGCAAAGTTTGACACTTTTTCTTTCTTTTTTTGCTTCTCTGTTAAGCCATCAGAGTTGATTTGAAATTTTGCATATGGAATCTGATGAACTTGCTGTAAATAAAAAGTAGCTGCATTGAAATAAATGAAGTTACAAATGAGGGTTAAAATAAGTAATAGCTTATTTTAATTAATGTTATAGAATCTCTTTCTAATTTTGTGCAGAACAGTATTTATTTCTTAACCTATTTACAGAAAAATAAGTAAAGTTAACTTGACTACCTTGGGGGTTTTACATGTTGTACACTTCTTGGCAAAGGACTAAATCAGCTGTGCTAAACATAATTATTAGTTTTCAATTTATTTCTCAGTGTCTTTGAAGGAACCATGAAAATATTGGGGCTTCTTGTTTTATTTTCGTTTGTTAGCAGAGGATTGTATCCACATAAGTAGGCATGCACTGAACAGCAATAAATCATTGTTTCTCAAATGACCAATATCAGCAGGAATCTCATATACTTCACTGCTGGAGTTGATTTCTAAATTCATTGAATAATTATTGGCACTGCTTTTCAGATGTTATGAACATTCTTCTCTCTGATTCTGTTAAGTCTTCAGTGATGTTCACACACACACCCCTCCCCTCTAAATGCAAGGATTGTTGGGTTTAGGATGCTGGAAAGGAAGGATAAGAAGCCAATGTACATTTTAAAAGAACAACTTATATGGGAACTTTATACTACATTGTTTAAGAATAAAAAGAGTATTCATTTAATTTTAGTAACTTTTCAAATTCTGTGGCTATCTTGTCAAAATGTGGATATTTTATTGCAAAGTTAATATTCATGTAATATCATGAACTGTTTCTGTCATGAAGAATAATGTTGTCAATTTAAAATTATCACAACAAAAATGCAGTGGTGCAGGATAAAGGGCCCCTACAGAATGAAAAATTTGGTGAAGCTACCAAGTTTTTAGCAACAGTTATGCAGATGGTCCTGATCAATAGTTGCATGAAATGATACTTTTTGTTTTAAACCAAGCACCAATTGTATCAATGTATTTTGGAGAACAGCAATTGGTTAAGTCAATTCCGGATCAGGAAAGCAATCTGAATTTCTACAGATCCACTCTACCCACACAACTTGTTCTGTGTGTCACTGGGACTATTTGCACAAAGCAAGAAGATTAAGAAGCAAGGGTCACTGGAGGTGATGCTGAGAATGTTAATCTTACAAGGGGCTGAAGAATATTAATTTACTTTAGTTGAAGTTAATCTCATCAGCACCACTGATGCGATATCAGGCAAAATGGTAGAAAAAAAGGGATTGATTCTCAAAACAAAATTAAACAAAGTTTTTTATAGTTTAAAAATAGATCTATTATATATGTTACCAAATTCTATAGCACCTTTAAATTACTGTTCCCTTTATCAAAAGGTTAAATGAATTTTTTAATAAAACTCTGAAGAAATTTGCTACAGCACTGAGACATCAATTCATTAGAGGAAAGAAATCCTTTTAATAGCCTGTAACATAAATAGTTTGTCATCAACATTAATTTATTGGGTATCGATTGGCTCCCAACTCAGTTTTAATACCAATTAAATATTACAATTGCATTTCAACCCCACTGCTAGCTTTTGGATGTTGTTTTTTTCTCTCTTTTTTCTTTTCTCATATAGAAACCTGAGTAATTGGGTTCAATTAATTTTTGAAGTTATGTTCAGGATAAGATAGGTGCAGAGAGAAAAGCCAGTCTGCTTGCAATGCCTTTCTTCTCTTGCTTGTGAAATATTGTTCCCTTCTTAGCCCACGCCTGATGCCTTCCAACCAGAGATAGCAATTCTGCAAAGATTTCCTCTTCTAGAAGCTGCTGCACTTAAAATAGCTCCCTATTTTTCCATTTATTTACCATATTACATTTTGCTGGTGTCAAAGCCAAATCTTTTGAAACCAAAGCAAAGTTTAATTTTCTCAAGGCTCAAAAATGTTGTACATTTCAGGATTTTAAATTGACTCCCATAAACTGAAATGTTCTGGACTTGATTTATCATCAGTTAATGTGTCACCTTCCTGAGTGACGTGACTGAAATCTTTCAGAAAAGGCTGGTCCCTCTAGCAATTTTGGTAAGGCTGGTTAATGATTCTGGGTATTTAGAATATGGGGGTTTGCTTCTTCAAGCTTTCTTTTTGAAAATACACCTCATTTGAAACACTGTTTTGACTATATTTATTAAAAAACAGTACGTTTGTTAAGATGGAACTGAGCTCATCTTCTTCTTCCCTTTCCCTTGCCTTTTATTGTAACTTGTAGAAGGCATGGATGTCTTTATTAAGAAAAGCTGTATTGATAAAGCTTAAATTGAATTAAATGTTATTGTTTGTTCCTGCAGAATCCAGCATAATGTGAATATATTTTTTTCTTCAACTGCTCAGAGTAACACTTTTAATATTAGAGGGTAGTTAAGGCTTCTGGTAGAGGTAAAACAACTCATGGACTATCTTAACTGTTCTTTTTAGAAGAGTGAAAGGAGAGCAATATGACTTGAAATGTGTTCTTTTTTGCCCACAAATGATTGAACCTATCACCCTACCTCGGGGTTTTAGTTGGCTCAATAGCTGAATATGCACAGATAGATAGATTAATGCTATGAACATCAGCTCACTGAACCAGCTAAGAAGCTATGTGAGGCGTCCACAAAGTTGAGACCTAAATAGTCATGATTGAAAGGTTCAGATTTAATGTTGTCCTGTGATGAACAGCACTGTTTACGTCTTTAAGTGCTGTCATTCTGAGCGACTCTGTATTCAACAAAGTATTCTTCTGTTTGGATAGTATGTGAAAGGTTAGTGCTTCTGGTTGTGATTGCAAAGAATCTTTTAAACTTATACTTTGTAGTACATGTATGCAGTAAATTATAGACAATCTTTAGATACCTCCTAACAAACATCTGCTTCTACCCATGGTACATTGGTGACACCATGTTGTGAGAAACTTCTATCTGTTACATTTCTATTACATATTATCAAAATATTAGTGATTCAAATAGCATTAGCTTATACAATTCATACTTATGCATTTTTGGTGCTTTTTGCCTACCTTTATATGACTGCATTTGCGTTACAGATTGAATTTGTTACACCTAAATAATGCTTTGAAAAGATTTCGAAGATGAAAGGTGATTGTAATTTCCTTACAAGAAACACACCTTATAAGATTCCCTTACCAGGCAAAGTCTATTGCTGCTTCTCACTTTGGCCTCATGGTAATTGCTAGAAAGTTGAGAGATTTCTGTTTGTTTAGTTTTGGGGAAAGCGAGAATGAATATTTGCATTTTCCTTTATTTCATGCAGGCGAATAAACATACGCAATGGCATTTCTTACCTACTTTACATACAGCCGAATTTCAGACACTCAGTGTTCCTCAGATGTTCAGGTTTGTGATACTTTTGGAAGTAAATTTGGCAGCATTTCTTCATACATCTTTTCCAGTAACAGCTGCAGCTTCTTTGCCTGTTGTGTTTTCCTTCTGTGATGGGTTGCAGTTAAATGTAGTTATAGGAGATGGCTGCTTCCTCTTGGAAGTGTCTAAGCCAAGCAAGTTTGGCTAAGTTTTTGCTCTTTCTCCTTTCTCTTTCCTTCTCATTCTCTCTTATCTTTTTGGCAGTGTGTTTTGGGAGGAGTAGCTGTAGCAAAGTAGCTGTAGGAGGAAAGACTGAAACTGCTATTATTGGGTATTTATACAGTTAGTACTGGTGTACTATTTTCTGATAGTGACTGAGCATTTCAGGTGTTAGGTATGTCCTGCCTTCTTAGAAATATTTTTGTGTTTGAATGTATACTCAGAGTCTTTTTAGTATTCTCAGTTTTCTGTGGGTAGGACTAGATACCCCATAGCGGATGCAAAACAACAGACCTCTCAGATTAGTATGATTTGCAGTCTCCTTTCTTCACAGCGTTCCTCATTCAGTGGAAGGGAATCAGGAGCGAGTGTGTCTGTGCTGAAGGGCTGCTGTCGGGGACAGGGGTTTGTTTACTCATGCCAAAAAGCTGTGCTGAATGTCTGAGCTCCGACTGGTGGATGTGAATGCAGTGACCTTCAGAAGGGCACAGGGGTTTGATGGCTGGCTGCAGGTGTCAGACATTTAGGGCAATGTCAAGGTTGAAGAAAAGCATTGCTGCAGATGGGGATTTGTAGTCCCTGCTAGAAAGGATACTTAGCTCAAAATTTAATAACTGATGCTTTTAGCTCTGGAGGTGTGCAATTCAGCCATGTGTATAAACCAGGATGATGACCTTCACAAAACCCTAAGCCATTAGTTAATTCAAACAAACATAAATGTTTGACCAGTCATAAATACTACCAAGGTTGAATCGGTGAAGAGAAAGGAAAGGAGATTAGAAGCCTTATGTGTATATAGAAAACACCAAATCTAGAATCTTAATGGTATTTAAATGATTCATTTACATCCAGATGGAAAGATACTTTTTTATGCATGATTGTGAAGTTATTGCAACATATCAATTTATACCTGCAGGCACAGGTCTGACAGACAGCACCAGATTCATGGTGCTTGTCATTGCTCGAGGTCTGTTTGTTTTGGTTTTGCACTTTTTCACTTAAAATACAAATAATATATACAGAAGCATTTATCATTGACTAGGGTATCCTAATGGTTCTACAGTTTTCTACCCAAAAATTAAGAATTCCATTTGTGTTCTTTTTGTTACTTACATACTAAGCTAAATATATATCTATATTTAAACATAATGCACCAGAAGATATGAAATCAAGCTCAGTTTCTGGTTCAGATTTCATGATTTCAGCAAGGTAAAATTTTCACAGGACTTGAGAGTTTTACATGGTGTCAGATGCAGACAGGAATTTCAGACTCCCACTAAAATTGATCTCTTTCCAAAATGAAGACTGCCAAGTCATCTAGGTGCTTCAGAGTATTCCTTCCCATGCTTTGTTAATGTGCAGTGACTTCAGTGAATAAATATAACTGTGTGAATTCTCCTTTTTAGCAGAGAGATCTCTGTCAGACTTTCTCTTGTCCAGAGCAGCTTCCCTCTTCCCTGCATAGCATAAACAGGCAGTATCTCCCCAAAAGCATGGATCCAAAGCAATTTGGATTGATACAAATAGCCTTTTTTCTCTGCTGCTTTTTACCCATCTCTCTGACAGGACAGATCCAGCAGTCCTCTTTTTTTCATCTCTGCCTACCCCACTTTTTCACCAGTGGAGGCTGAACTAGACCAGGGGTTCTGCAGCTGCCCTCTTTGCAGTGGTCGATGGATCTTAGTGAGCCCTTCCTCTTAGCAAGGTTTTGAAACATCACAACCCCTGTCTTGCCTCTTGGGGTGGGATCTCCCCTGAGCTTGTGGATCGATCAGTCTGGTTTCATCAGAAGACATTGCTTTTACAGCAAACTTTATAGGATGGGAGCTTGTGAGGCAGAGTTTTGGAATAACTAGTCTTTACTGATTGCTGTTTTAAGGTGGCTAGATATTACAGTGGTCTGTGGCTGGCAGAAGGCTGCACAGTTACCATGATAGTAATGAATACCTCTGGAAACTTACAACAGCAGCTAACATTTTACCTGCATTAGTCTTGAAGATTTTAGCCACATAGATTATTCAATTAGATAAAGACTTGTAGAAAATGGTTTTTTCAGTGTTTAGCTTAGCGTTAAAGCCCTCTAACTTGTGTCATTTTTTATGCTACTAATTCAATTCATTAAATTATTTGGACTCCTTAAAATAAAATTTTACATATTAACATTCTCCTACAACTGAGTTTTAATAAATATTTTCTGACTTCACTAAACTAGCAGCCTAATGATAACAAAATATCTTGGAAAGCCTTACAGTATTTAGAAGTCCTTCTGTTTTTAGCAAGCTGTTTTCACTCTAACCAGTAAGCTACATTCTGTCTTTGATTTACTTTCTCTAACCACATTGATTTCTGTAGCCTAATATATATTCATAGGGATGTGATTGCAACTAATATTATACAGCTTTTAAAGGACAATAAATTCCAGAGTGAGCTTTATAGATTTTTTTTATTATTATTATTTTTTTCTACATCAAATCTTTTAACCACTGAGGAAGGTATAATTTCTCTTATTGTTAAGACTTCCATGCTTGTTTGTAGCTTGAGTCGCATCGAGGTTGAGTGATACAGTCACAACATCCAGAATGCATTCCACCCTAGTTCTCTATAAACTCTTATCTAATTTATAAGCTAATCTGTAAGGGAAGAGATTGTCTTCCCTTGAAATTCAGAATGATACATGGTTCCTAAAGCTCCACGTAGCTCAGTTGACTTCCACAAGTTTGGGATGTACAGCTAACATGGCCCTTACTTGTGAGGAAGAGAAGGAAAACTGAAGAGATTCTCAAAAAATAATTTGTCCTTCATGTTGCTGCTGGAGATGTCACCTATGAGGAGGAGTTTATTCCCAAATCTAAAGAATGGTCCAAGAAAAGTGAAGTGTTGGAACTACTCTAGCTAGGACAATTGTAACCTTTGTGGATGTTCAAAGTCATGCTGTAAGGGCAGGAGGGAAAGTTACTGTTCTATAGAAAGGGTTCCACAAGCAGGCCTGTAATCTGGACTATTTCAGCTCAGACTATGTTATTTCTTCAGGGATGGTGGTGGATAAGTGATTAAACTTTTCTTATCAATTTCTGCTCTCAAGTGAAATAAAACCAGGGGAGTGCACACAGGACTCGTGTGGATACCCTTACCATGCCTATCTGTCCACAGCTGTCAAGTTGAAGGGTGTAGAGAAGGGGAGGCCAACTTGTTCTTCAAGGTGCACAGCTATGGGACAAGGTGCAACAAATACAGGTTGAAACACAAGACATTTCAGTTGATACAGGATCAATTTAGTTGAACTTCATCAGAAACTGGAATGAGAGCCCAGAGAGGATTTGGAGTATTTCCATCCTTGGAGATATTGAGAACCTAACTAGGCAGGGTCCTGAGCAGCTAGGTCTATCCGAGCTCTGAGCTGGAGGAGTTGGAGTAGGTGCAGAGATTTCATCTGATATAAACCATTCTATAAAACTAGAGTAACTTCTGTACCAATCTACCTGTTTTGCTTAGTTTCAAAATGAGGTTTCAATTACCTTCGTTCTGTCTTATAAAGCAAGTCTTTAGTGTTGACTTTTCATGCAGTGGTGGTTTAACAAATACTGTGACTATGGCAGGGTATAATTACAATCTTATAAAATTGTACTGAAATTTTCATTTTGTAATTCAGATGTCTTAGAAATAAGATAATGTATGCCTCAGATTGTAGATTCCAACTGTATGTGAATTTTTATAGCTATGTTGATAAATAGTGTTGACGTAGGCTGAGTCTTTCCCTCTTCAATTCTGAAGAAAAGATAACCAAAAGAAAGTTAAATACCCCTATCTGATAGCAAGACAAAATTCCCATTTGGAGGAGTGAGAAAGAGCTTCGAAAGGAGGAGGTTTGTGATTTAGCATGACTAATGCTAATTTGGATTCATGGAAGGAGATGAGGAGGTCTACACTAAGCAGAGAGACTGCACATGGCAAATGTACTTAGGTCAGTTATTGCCAAGTATGGTAGAGAAAATGAAGAAAACAGAAAAAATGAGTCAGATTTTTTTTTTTTCTAGCCTCTGCTTATCAACATGAAACATCTGCTTCAGCTGCACTGGCTCCCACTAACAGTCAACAGTACCGATACAGTGAAGCTCCTACTTAGATGCAACACACCACCACTGCGCCTCACTGCATTGCCATAATTTATTATTGCATGCACGTGATGCAGGGTGTGTTGCAGGTTAAAATGTAAGTGGTTCCAGTGCACTTGGATGAGCATCACATATGGAAATAAGCATTGGCACAATTAATTTTTGTTTGTTATAGTCTTAATGTTGCTAAGCTACAGAGGGAAGTGGATTGTGCTGAGGAAACCTACAAGTTGCTGACTGTTTGCACAGAATCTCTTTAAATGTTACGCTAATCATGTGTTATAGCTTAGCTTTTATTTAATGTAAATAGAATGGGTGCTTTTTTAAAGCCACCATCTTAGTTTTAAAGTACTCCTGTCTTTACTTGTTATGAGAATGCTTGCACCTATAAATAGCAAGATAGCTATGCTCTGATCAGCTTCGGCCTCGAAGAAGCTTCTTTGGTCAGACATGTACCGACGTGAATATGATCATCTCCTGTATAGTGCAAAAGAATAATACATTTTCATTTAAGAACTGCAGTAACTTCCATTTAGATCTAGTTTCATAGACAGCACAGCCCAGACTCGTACCCACAAATAACTACAAATTGAAATACCTCACATTAATAGTATTATTTCCTAAGTTGAGGTCCTTAACTTATTCCCCCCCTGAATTCTTGGGACAGCCATAGATTATTAGAGCTACCGGGATAAAAGTTAAGTGCTTATGGTTTCATAGGCTGATGAAATGACTAACACTCTTCAGAAGAAAAAAGGTGAAATCTTGACCTCTGCAGTAGAAGCAATCTATGAATTATTCTTTCTCTATATAGCCTTTCTCCCCCTCCTCAGGATATCTCATTTTGTAAACCTAAAAAGGAGGGATTGATTTTCTTTGTGGGTAGTTTTGGCATTTTATACATTTGTCATAGATTTAGTTTATTTGCGTGATAATACAAGCCCATTTGATCTTAAAGATGAAAAAACATTTTAGGGAAGGAATGACAGACTTTTGACAATATGTTTTTTATTTAATCCTCTTGTTTTGAACTGTTTATCAAAACACTACAAAATCTTACTGTAAACAGTGGAATTTTTCAAATGATAGGAAAATAAGTTAAAATGCCTAATGTTTAAGAGCAGTGGTAAGTGCATCCTGTGGAATATTTTTATTGTTTATACCTCTGAAAAACATTTGAGCCTCTGAGTATAGTATTTGTTCTGAAAACCTCGTGCTATTCTCAGGTCAAAATTCACAGCTTTTATCTTTGTATTTTTCTGTTGCTTCAGCTTACTTAGCAGCACCTTACCTTAGAGGACAAGGAGTAACAGACTTTTCACCTGTATTTCCTGAATGAAAGTTTAAGACCTACTTCTGCAGGGGGGTTGGACCAGCTGATCTTTAAAGCTCCCTTCCAACCCCTACCATTCTATGGTTCTATGATCTTTTAACAACTCTAAGCTAATGATTAAATTTTAATGAAATAGATACAATTGTATTAAATTCTACAACAGTATTGTTATCAGACTTTAATTTTATATGTTGTGTAAAATATATGGATTTCATTTCAGGGCATATTAGAGGAGATACTTAGATGATATCTCCTTCAGATATAATTAAAATTATAGTTAATATTAAAATTTCATATTAATTATTTCTAGGCAAGGTGCTTCATTCTAAAATGGATGCATTCTTTTTAGCAATGGAAAGCTGTTACTCAGCAAATGAGGATTTGCAGTAAACTAAGTATTTATCGTACAGCGAGTATTACAAATCAATTATTTAAACTGTTGTTATATTTTAAGTCTATGAATTTAATACCTTCACAGACAATTTATTTTACTGATGCTTAGACGTGCCATTCAGTATCACAAGGGAATTGGACTCAGGAATCAGTTTATGGCTCTTAAATATTAGATAGTTTTAATTTCCTAGAAGGAATAAGAACCCATACGTTCTAACAAATATGTAGGTGAAGAGTTCTTGACCCCAAGGATGCAAAAAATCAGTACATGGTTAGCACATGAGACGCCTCAGTCAGAGACAGTAATGAACCCACTACACACACCGCACGGCTTCAATTACAGCTTTATATGACTAGACGGCATGGTGCCAGAAACAAAGGATTGAAACAATTTAAATGATTCTCTTCTTCATGGTTCAGATACTTGAGCCTCTGGTTTCTGTTCCCTTATTAATGTTCACTTTTATCTGTGCGGAACTCAGACTTGGAAAATAGGAATTCACTGCTTGAATATGTAGAGTTTCATCTTGTTAAAGGATGCTATAGTATGATCTGGTACTATATCACTTAGTTAATTATTTGCTGTGCAATAGTTGCCTTCAAGCTTTATGTGCTCAAGGTCAAGAACCATTTCTGGAAATTGTCTAATTTGTCTCAGTCAAAATTAGAGAAGTTCTTCTAATAGACAGTTAGCAAAATAAAGGCTATAGTCTCTTCTTCATATAATTACTTAGCAGTTAAATCATTTGAACCTCCAGCAGTGTCATCTCTTCTCTGTCTCCACAACCTTAGGGACACTTGTGTTACTTTTTGGGATACTGTAGTCTCTGTTCCTCTTGTTAAGGATGTCTTACTGTCCAGTGCTCCTATGAGAAACAAAGGTGATCATTGTTTTAGCATGTGGAGATTCACTGACCAACCACTTACAGTAACATTCCTCGCTGCTCTTTTGTCAGACTGCCAACTGGGTTTAGGTTCATCTCAGTTCGAGTCAGCAGACACTGGTAGCAAGTTACCATCATGCTCCATTTCAGCTACTGAAGATTATTTTGATGATGACTTACGAGAAAGCCTGGAATTGTAACATCTTTGCAGGCTCTTTGCCCTAAACAACTAGCTTTTTCAAGCTTATACATCACCTACTTCTGTTGGTGTGAAGGGATATTGAGGTTGCATAGCAACTGATTTTTTGGCATTGCCATACACTTTATGAAAGAGACTGTGTGCAGAGCCATCTGTCCTAGGATGCCCGACAAAGGGGGACATCATGGCATTCAGGCTATACAAACCCATCCTACAGACCTCTTCTATAGGGATTCTTCTCTATTACAGAGCCAATGACTGAGGAATGGAAAGAGAATGAGTCACTTAATCAAGCACTATTAAATGTTTTCTAAAGCCTTTTAAAGGAAGCAATGCTTTCTAATGCCCTCACATTTTTTCTTTCTTCTTTTTTTAATACAGGCTGTTTAGGCATAATAGATTTTCATTTGTGAAGCTTATTAAAATAGAAGAATAATATAGTCAAGTTTCCAATTGCAACTCAACTGAATTATTGTTGTAATGATTAGGCAAAGCAGGAATTGTAGGGTATTTAGTCTTTTTTCTTCAAATGAGACCATCTAATGTAATTGAAGGTATGCAGATGTGAGCGGAAGGTATGCCTTGATGTGTAGGTGGATCGATTTTGCTTTACTTAAAGCTGATTTCCTTTGCACAGTTGGAGAAAATTAACAAAAAAAAATATTGCGAATGTAATTCACTAATTGTCTACCTGTATTAGCATTTTACAACTTCTTTTTAAAATAAAATAAGCTGCATTGATGCTTATTAAATCCAATGATACATACTCGCTTTTCAAAAGTTAGATTGGATTTGATTTTATCAAACATATTTTGTCAGTCATTTAGAGTTGCTTCTGTCTCATTGCCACCATTATAAAGGACTGCATCTTAACTATTTTTTAGGAATCAGTTGGGAGTTTGCAATATTTCCAAAGTCATTCTTAACATACATTCTATTACCACTATTGCACTTATTTGTCTTTTCACCTTGGAAGATATATCTGCCACTCAGGACCTGTCTCGCTTAGGCATTTGACATTTTTGAGCTAGCCTTCTTTGGTCAATATGCATCTTAACTCCCTATAAAATAGTTCTTTTCTTGCTCCTAGAAAGTCTTTGTTCCTTAGAATACGTCTTCCCTTCTCACAAGGAGGAATGAAATATCATAAATGCCTGGATAAATATGGGTTTGTGGATGGAGTCTATTGTAAATGTTAATGCTGCCAAAAATAATCTGGTCTTTTTAATATCTGATTTTAATTTTACTAACTTTGCAACCATATGTCTTCTCTTTAATATTGTCTTCCTTTTTATTTCCCTTTTTTTTTTTTTTGGTAAGACCACACCATAACCTGACATCTACATTTTTTTCAGTCTTTCTTCTGTTCTCCAGTTTTCACAGCTATTTTACAGTTGCTTGAATTCAAACCATGAAAATCAGTTCCTTGAGCTTATTCGATTTCTTAAATTGACATCTATCATTTTTAAGTACTGTAACTTCAATTTTATACAAATCTTTGTATCTTGAAATGTGGGATTAGGATGAGAACTCAGTTTCATTTTTGCTAATTTAAACTAAATCCACCTGCTTTTTTTCTTGTTCTGCTTCGTTAAACATAAGTTCTTTAACTGTGTGGTTCCTTCCTTTTGTTAAAATAGTCTTAACTTCTGAAAAAGATTGAGAGTTAAAATACGTAAGGTGAACTGACTGGCATGTCCTTGTGGAGTATGAAGTGCTTTTGGACTTAAACATTCATATCAAGTTTGTGTCTCTACTTTCCACAGTAACCTTCCTTTCACAGTGTTTATCACAGTCAGGCAAAAAAGTTCCACACAAAATACGTAATTCTCAGCTTATCTGTAACTTTGGGAAGTGGGAAAGACAGTTTAAAAAAACTTCATAAAGTAACTCATCAGTTTAATTTTTACTAGAAATATCAAATTAAGATAAAATGGATTCATCTGTGCTGCCTAAAACAAAAGAGTAGAAAATAACAGAGAAACAAATCTCTTTGTTCTATGTGAAAGAGAATACTTAATCACACATCAGCAGAGAATTAAAAAACATAGCAATACATGAAAGTATTCTTTTTTTTTCTCCACTGAACAAATTAATTGCCAGCAATGGAAAAAACTACAAAGTGTTTAAAAATAAAAAAATACATATCTTAAATTTAATAAACAGGAGCTAGCACAGTAAAATGAAGCTCCAAAAATGAGCTGGTTTTGGGTCTCATCAGCTTGAAGTGCATATCAAACAACTTTCTTGCAGATGCAAATTTGAACGAGTAATTCTACATGCATGATTTTCTGAGACAGACTCATTGCTAAAGCTTCCATGTAAATGTCAAATGGCCACTGTCTCCAGTATAATTCATTTCTTAGATGAAATTTGGCCGGACTTGGAGGTCTCAACCTAATAAATTCCTTGCGATGTTCTTCATAATATTGTTATTATGATTTTGTAAAATAGGAATAGTATTCATTTTCACTAGGAAGTAGCATTTGTCTATCACTAGATATGCTGACAAGTGTAGGAAGGGATAAAGGGTTGAAATTCTTACCAACTGGGTGAGAAGGATGCAGGATAATTACCTCCCTATCTCCTTTGTGCTGACCTACAAGAGAGCAATATGTTGCAGAAATAGAAGGGATATAAGCTTATCTTGCAACTGGAGATCTTTGAGAAATTGCAGCATTTATGCTGTGTAGTCATACACTTCTCCCTTTTTTGGGGGTAGGGTGACCTTAAGCATGACATTCAAGGACTAATCATTGAAATTAACTTCATACTGCAGACGTGTTAATTCCAGTTCATTTTTAAAAAATATAGTGATTTTTTTCTTTCCCAAGACTGTCTAAACACCCAAGACAAGGTAAAACAGAAATGTTTTTCACAACATACAGGAACATAGACAGGACTGGGAAAAAAAAAAAAGAAAGGAAAAGAAGAATTCCTTCAAAATTTCTGGTGAACAAGTTGCTGGTACTTAGTGAATACATCCCACTTCCCCAAAGAGGACAATAATGAGAGAGGAGATATAGCTAAGGCATGGCTGACCTCAGAAGCTTTAAGTGAGTGTATAATAACCCAAGGGAGAACCATTACCAGCCTACACAAGCAGGGAGTTGGTCTGCAGTTTATGGAGATGAAAATTAGAGTTGAATCCTGAAAAATTCTGAAATTTGCCCTTATTTTTTTATCTTTCTGATTATACTGGGAGTAAGTTTTCAGTCACATTTGTCTACTGGATTTATTCAAATGTAGGGAACATCTTTCAATGATAAGTTGCCCTGTAATATCTGAGGAGTAGATAAAAAACAATTTGGTTTGCTGCAAATTTTCCCCAAAGCACAAGAAATAAAGTAATGTGCACTTTATTAACTTACTCTTGGGGTTTTTTTTGGTGTGGCTTTGTGTGGCTGAAGTGTTTATTTCTATCATGGTACTGGTATTTTTAGCAGCAGAGAAAGGAGATTTTTACTCACTGTCACACTATACACAATTTGCCAGACTGTAATAGATGAGAATAGATCAGATCTAGCTGCATGACTAAAATTTGTGCCAAGTTAGCCTGTCTGAGATGGCAGTTTAATTGTCCTGAACCACCTTAATACTTGAGGATGGTAGTTTGTTAAAAGAAAAAGTACAGCAAAATGGAGCTTGATATTTTGTTCCCAGGCTCAATGACTAATGGAGATTCACCTTCCTGACTATTTTAATCTGTTTCTTTTCACTGAGCAACACCCATCAGCTTTCCAAGGTGGGCTTTCGTGGTCTTCTGTCAATATTGTTTATAGCAAATCAAAATTATATTATGTGGTTTAGTTTCAAGTATTTCTTTTAAGCCAGCAAGTGAGATGGTTTTGACTTCCACTAGCCAGGACTGGTAGCAATTGATGAAAGAAAAGATTAGATTACTTGCTTAATGATGACATCTTCAAAAGCCCCAGAGTGACTGAGAAAGACAAGTCCCATGGAAAATCAATGAAACTTAGGCTCCCAAGACAGTTAGGCAAGTAGAAAATGTTGCTTTAATGACCTAAATGATCATTCTCCCTCATGCTTTCTCAGTTGTAATATATGAGACAGAATGGATCTGTGTAAAAATATCCAGCATCTCTGAACATTTTTAGGCTATAAAAAAAAAAATTCTGAGTACTATATTTTTATCTGACTACTGTCTCTAGTTCTTGCCTAACTTAAGCAGCAATGGGCTAAAGCATTTTTAATGTACAAACTGGGGGGAAAAAATCAACCACACTCTGCATGCTGCCCTCTTCACCTCCCCCAGAAAAAAAGAACAAACTACAAACCAAACCACACCAAAAGATACCCCTTTAAAGGAAGTAGTAGCTATTCAGATAAAAAAAACTTAAAAACCAACAGAAAACTATACATATTACTAGCTAGTTGTATTCCTTGAGTTTTTAGTTTTGTCATCCCTAGATGCTACTCTTTAGTACTGATGCTCATTTCGTACGTGCATTTGGTGTTTGTTCATATCATACAAAGAGGACACAACTTTCTCTTTTAAACTTGCCAGGCATCACAAATTTCCAGTTTCTAGGTGGTGGTTTTTAGCTCAATCTCCTTAATCATTTCTGTACTTATTAGGTTGCTATTCTGTGAAGCCTTTTGGGAATCCGCTGTTCTCCTTTCTGGCCTCTTACATATCAAGAATATGTGTTTGCTGCTACTTGTCTGATGGCACAGCATTCAGATAATGAGGAAGAGGAAAGGCAAAGAGTTAGGTTTCAGTCCTGGTAATGTTTTTCCAGAGAGAAATGACCAGTCATGTGTATAATGCTGGACAGCAATGCAACAATTACATTACCCTGGTATTTGTCTCATGAAGTGTTCCTTGAGCCATACTCTTGTGTTACAAAAGTTGGACAAATACTGTCTTAATGCCTTATTTTCTGACTTGTCATCAAGTGGTATAGACAGAAACTGTTCCTAGTCTTCCATGTTCTGCCAATTTCTGCCTTTTTCTTATACCATTTTTATAAAGGTCATGCACTTTTGTGTCATGCTGAGTTCCTGTCGTAACTCGTGGATGTTTGAGAGTACATCAACCAATGACTTACCTGACCCATAGATGTGACAAATCTGATATATGAATGAGAAAATTAGGATCAGAGATGTGGGATCAAGAGCCACCTCATTTAAAGATACACAATCCTTCTTGTTAGCAGGCGTTGTAGCAATTAATGTGACTCAATGACAGAGACATATAATTCAGCTGAAGGTCTAACTTCAGCCAGACTCTGTTTAAGGCAAAGGGCAGACTGGAAGTTTCACAGAGCTGATCACTGTTCATGTAACTGAGATATTGTCTATAACCAAGGCAGACGTATGCACATTAGCTCCATTTCATGCATGTCTAGAGCACATGACATAAGAAGAAAGGCTGTGAGAATTGGATTTGTTCTCCTCTAATAGAAGACCTCGTTTCTGTTCACAACAAACTAATAGAAGAATGAGGAGGACAAACCTCTTCTCAGAGGTGTATGACTGTAGGACAGGAGTCAATAGATGCAATCTGCAATGTGGGAAATTCCACTTCAACACAAGGAATAAGTTTTTACCAGGAGAGTGATGAAGTTCTGGAACAGATTGCCTGGAGAGATACATCATTATCCATCTTTGAGAAACTCTGAGCGCTGGATGGTGTTCTGAGCAGCCTGCTCTATTTGGACCTGCTCTGAACAGCAAGTTGGACTAGGTGACCTCTGGAGTTCTTTTCCAATCTACAGATTTCTGTAAGTCTTCAGTATATCCATGTATTTGAGAAAGGTTAAACTCTAGATTTACTTACAGTAGACAGTGTGATCTTTTGCTGCTTGAGCTTAGGATTTTTCAAGCCTATATTTGAACTCACGGTGTGTGATTTTTCTTCCATTACAAAGACACAGGAAAGCTCAGTGGGCAGATATAATACAAATTCATTGATTTCCCAGTCAGGTTAGAAACAAGGAGATACGGTACTTTCTGAGTAACTAGCTCTACTGGAATGCCCAGGTTTGCATAAATAAGGAGTGCCTGTGTGTTAGGTGATACTAGTCCTCATTGTATGGTAGTTAAATAGCATTAAAATCAATGAGTACATTTTCTTCCTTCACTATCACTTTGATGCTATTATTATGAACACTTGTATTATACACTGGACAGAGCGGCAGAGATATGGGAACAGATTTGTCTAAGGCTGCCTAAGGCTGTCATTGAGTTGGGAAACAAAGCTGAGAGTCTTGATTTCTAGCTGAGTGTACTGCTGTTCGGACCATCCTCACTTTCTTTGGTTCAGCTCAGCTCTGTGACAGAATCAAACTGTGTTTTCTGATAGTGTTTTATGTATTTTTGTGCTGAACATACTGAAATGATGCTTCAAACAATAGGAGAAAGTGTGTGAAGCTACACAGATCAAACTGAAGGACTTGATGCATAAAAGTAAATCTTATCTTAATTGCAGCTTGCTTGTCAAGGATGGGTGCTTGAAATAGAATATTCAGTGTCTACTCAGGCATCTTCTTTTTTGTCTAGCTTTGTACATTGATCTTCTTATCCCTTTTGTTATGAATTCAAATTCAATTGGGATATGAACTGTAGTGAAGATTGAAAGGAATTTCATGATCTTGATGGTAGAAATCATTCTGTGTCATTACCAAAGGAGGACAGTGTCATAATTCATCATTTTAATCTATGTATCGAGTCATCTTGCTGTCCAAGTATTAGCTATGATAAAGTTGCTCTTATTGCATTGTTGTCTTTCTATTAAGTTTTATATACAGTTCTAATAAAGATACATGCAGTTACAAAACTGGACACAAAGAAGAAGAGAGTTTAAAGGGTTTGGGTTTTGTGGGTTTTTTCACCCAAATAAATTATTGAGAGTTTTCTTTCTGGGTTTAAAATGATCTTTGTTATTTCAGTTTGTGGGGACAAATTTGTTTTGGGTATAACTGCAATCTACTGTTTTAGAAAAAAAGGTGACTCCAGACAAATACTTCTGGTAAACGGAGGGATTAAATGAAGAATACAAAAGCTAACATTTGTTGAAATGTAATGATTCATTTGAATGACCAATTTTGTTAATAGTTTAGGGTTTTTTACAAAGATCACAAAATGATTAATAGGCTGAACCAGCCTGCATTTATATTACATTCTAATTCTGCATTATATATTCTCCAATGTCAAAGAGATAAAAGTTCAAATTGGACTCATTTTCATTATCAAGTTAGGGGTGGGAAGCTGTAAATTATTCACCTGTTCTAAGGAAATCAGCTCTAAGAAAAAATAAATCTGTTTTAAGGGAAGTGAAGAAAGGCTTCTTACATGTCTTGAAGATACCAATTCGTATCATAATTTCAGTATGTGGAGTTTACTGCCAGTAGCTATTTTCAGACTAAGGCTAGATATCCTTTCACCATTCATGTGCCTTTCATTTGCATTAGCAAGAGACTAATTTATTTCAAAGCAAATTCTCCTAAAATGTCTATAACTTTGCTTTTGCTGGAAATACGAAAACCTAATTAAATTTAATAAGAAAATGAGTATGGATACTCTGTGAGTGTGAGCAGGTCCTGTGATCCATAACATGGTCCTCGTGGTTCTCATATGTAACAGCGATCATGTACCTTTCTGGATTTTTATGCAGATTAAAAAATAATGTGCTCTGAAAGTAATCAGAGAATGAGCCTTATTTTGACAGTTCATAAGTCCTTTGAAAAATACCTAATGTGTGTGTGGAAGAGGAGAAATTAATTAAAAGCAGAGTTGTCCTTCATTTCTCTTAAAACATTTATTCTATTTTGTCGTAATTAAAACACAAGTTAAATGCTCTGCATTCTTGAAAATCAAGCAAGTGAAGCATGCAGATTTGGTTTTCACTGTGCACATTTTCTGACCAACTGTCATCATCACGTTTAAACTGTGTTTGGTGTTGAATAGGAGATTGTATTCATACGTAGCAGTGGGATCAGCGAGGCTGAATTCTGAGCTCAGAGGGGTTTTTAAGACTTTTAATTATTCTGTCGATTTAATACAGAAAACTCAGAGAAAAAATGATCAGTTTATGTTAGACCACATGTGAATATTGTAGAATTGTCCAAAGCCAGATACAGAGGGTATTTAACAGAAGGGTAAAGCCTTAAATAAAAACAAACAAAAAACCACCCTCATTTTTTCTAAGATAGGAAATGAATTTACTCTTACATGCTGATATTTTAAATACCTGCCAATTCGGCTTTATATGGCTCACTTAACTGTTCTGTTCAAGCTTTGAATATCAATAATGATATATTTCCTGACATCTGGATTAAGGTGAAGATATTGTATCTGTCAGTTAACCTCTTTTCTGTCAGCCTGCCATGCTGATAATTTTGTATATGTGGTGGAGTCATTAAGGTGGTCTCTGTCCTTTGGCAGAATGAAAACTTAGGTTAGTAGTACGAAGACATTTATTATTTTCTACACAAAAGTGTATACTGGCATGTTTCTGATGTATAAAGTGTGTCCCAAGATGAAGACAATTCTAATGTAGGAAGCATATCTCCTTTTCTCACAAGTAATCCAATTTTTGCAAACCTTATTACTAAGTACAGCAACACCCATTTATTTAGCAGATCGTGCAAAATTCACTACAGTGACAATGTTCATGGGAAGGGAATGACATAAGTACATTGTGAGGTATTTCATAAGTACATAAAAATACTTGTGTCATTTTGTACTTGCTTTCAACATATTTCACTTCTTTACAGCTTGAATATTAAATTAGTGACATTTAAAGTGTGTTCTCCCATAGCTTGTGGCATCTTGTAGGTTATTTGGTTTAAAGTAATTATGCTTCATCACAGATTTATGTTCCAGTCAGAGATTCAAACATTATTGAACTCTATGGTATATGAATGATTGCAAATTTTCAAAAGAAGAGAGTTTTTGAAGGTGTCTGTGTGTTAAGTTAAAATTTTTGAATTAATAGGAACATCAAAGATACAGCATCTGGGTCAGAGAAAGACCTCAGCAGAACTGCTATTTGAAGCCTTTCATTCGTGACCTCCAGGACTGTAATAAACTTTTAAACAATTTTCAAGGGCACTTCAGATACTCTTGTCAATTAAACTGCCATGCAAGCCCTTTTCCTGTTGGCCTGTAGCCATTATTTAATACAGTCATTAAAATTTAGTTTTAGGAGATATTGTGTGACACATGAAGTTTTTTTCATCAAATGGCTTTCCTTATTAAAACAGCAAAAAATAAAGGGAGATAGAGTATTTATTTTTTAAAAATATTCCTGTGATAGTTTAAAGGGGCATTTTGAGAGAATAAAGCTCTGAGGTACATTGTGGTTTTGTATTCAGGTGCTTAACCTGCACAGGTCAGATATGATGAAAGCTTGCAATGAGCTTAGCAGGACATGTAATACTTAAAAATAAAAACATACAAAATTAACAAACTAATGGAGAATTGTTTTGTCATTCTGGAAATCTTTGTGTAGAGCTTGCAATGCTGTAGAGAAATTCTAAGACAGGCCTACTGAAGACTCGGCTGTTTTGGGGTGTATTTCCACATAACAAAACAGAATCTTGTGATGAAAACAGAAATCTCTTTTCTGAAAGAAAAGAGTAGTAGTGAAGTAGTGAAGAGCAGAAGGAAGCATTGTCTCAGAGGGTGCTTTTGCAAGAAATGATGACCAAAGAAGAAGAGGACTAGAGTGCTCTTCCTTGTTTTGTGATTGCTGCGATATTGGGGATATTTTTCAGTCTTTTGATTTCTTTCTTCGCTCTTGTCAGAATTGCGGGCTGGCAGTAATAGCAGCGACATCTACTAACCACAAGAATGCTTTGAACTGTAAGACATTCGGGTGTCAATTTGTTCAGTGTGCCTCCATGGAGTGTGCTGTTTCCACACAATATCCTTGTTTTACTGGGTATAGCTCAAGGGCTTCAAACACCATTTGCCAGTGGGGACTGATGTGCTGGTTCTACTCATAAGCCCATAGTAGTTCTCTATGATATTGTAACTAAATCTTGAGTTCACCTTTGTCAGTAGTTAAGATTACTTCAGCTTCAGTTCAGACATTGATGTCACTACACAAATAAAGAGATGGGGGGATTTGATTATGTGCCAGTAGTGTTACCTGTGCTCCACTTTTAGCAGAAATTGAGTTTTAATGAGGCTCCATGTTGCTTGGCCACATAGTTCGATCTAAACAGAGACAGAGGTGATATGGTCATGGAGAGAGTGACTAGTATCATATGTCACATAGCTGAGAGAGATACTTCAGCAGTTGTTCTTCTTGTCCTCTTGGGAAAAAGAAACCAAAACAAACAAATAAGCAAAAAACCCAACAACACTGGCATTGTCTTGCTTTCAAAATTTAGCCTTAATTTCTAGCCACAATTCACAGCATGTATAAAGACAAGCCTTACAAGCTTGTGCTCTGCCTTAGGATCTTGGTGTAGTTCTTCACTTGAACTAAATGTTTATGTGTTTATGAAGGCCACAGTTTCTAAACTTTAAAATCCAAATCAATAAAACTATTTCTCTGTTTCTGAAACTGAAACAGCTGGTATCCCATTCATTTGGGAATAGAAATTTTACTTTAGCAGAGCTTTAGAGAACTCTTGAACCCTGAACACCAATGTACCGATCTCCTTAGGCAGAGTTCCAAGTTTATTCTCTGTACACTTAATTTTTTTTTTGTGCAGGGCAGCAGAGGATACACAGTCAGGATGCCAAGATTTGTGTTATATTATTGTACATTGCCTCTCTTTCTCTCCTATACACAGAGACTCAAATACTTAGATCCTGCCTTCTAGAATAAGTTCAACCTTCAGTCATTTGCTACACAGCAGAAAATGTGCTTAACATTGGATACTCCAGAATTAATTTTTTTCCTTTGCTGTTCAGTCAGTCAATTGGTTGATTTTCAAAGCAGTAAGAGTGTGAAGAAGTGTATCT